>NW_028187899.1:600000-834000 GCF_964204655.1 Triturus cristatus | reverse complement strand
ATGCCTTCCCTGGACCGGAAACAAGCTTCCTAGGACCGGTTTCTGGCATTTCAGCCGTCTTCAGCCAGGCTTGCTTGAATCCAGTGGCAAAGTGAGCAAGGGACTCACGTCTGAGCATACCCTGCCAACTTATGGCGAACAAAGCGGTACAAAAGGGGGTGGTGATGGACGGAGCATCAAAACCAATCAAACACTCACACCCAGTCAACAGATCTGGGTTTGATCCATCATCCATTGTTTTTGCATTTGTCACCCCGAGTGGGAAGGGTATGCTCAGACGTGAGTCCCTTGCTCTCCATGCCACTGGAATCAAGCTATCCTGGCTGACGAGGGCTGAAAGCCCGAAACCGGTCCTAGGATGCTTGTTTCCAGTCCAGGGAGGACCTGGCTTGGCAGTTCGGGCTGGACTGTTCCCATGGGGCACAGGGTCAAGACTGATTTGCATATGGCTGGGTTCAAACTGGAATGGCATGGTGAGCAAAAAAACGATGGATTTAGGCCCAGATCTCTGTACTGGGGTGAATGTATGACATTGTTCTGCATTCTGTCCATCAATTGTTGTTTTTGCATTTGTCACCCCGAGTGGGAAGGGTATGCTCAGACGTGAGTCCCTTGCTCTCCATGCCACTGGAATCAAGCTATCCTGGCTGACGAGGGCTGAAAGCCCGAAACCGGTTCCTAGGATGCTTGTTTCCAGTCCAGGGAGGACCTGGCTTGGGAGTTCGGGCTGGACTGTTCCCATGGGGCACAGGGTCAAGACTGATTTGCATATGGCTGGGTTCAAACTGGAATGGCATGGTGAGCAAAAAAACGATGGATTTAGGCCCAGATCTCTGTACTGGGGTGAATGTATGACATTGTTCTGCATTCTGTCCATCAATTGTTGTTTTTGCATTTGTCACCCCGAGTGGGAAGGGTATGCTCAGACGTGAGTCCCTTGCTCTCCATGCCACTGGAATCAAGCTATCCTGGCTGACGAGGGCTGAAAGCCCGAAACCGGTCCTAGGATGCTTGTTTCCAGTCCAGGGAGGACCTGGCTTGGCAGTTCGGGCTGGACTGTTCCCATGGGGCACAGGGTCAAGACTGATTTGCATATGGCTGGGTTCAAACTGGAATGGCATGGTGAGCAAAAAAACGATGGATTTAGGCCCAGATCTCTGTACTGGGGTGAATGTATGACATTGTTCTGCATTCTGTCCATCAATTGTTGTTTTTGCATTTGTCACCCCGAGTGGGAAGGGTATGCTCAGACGTGAGTCCCTTGCTCTCCATGCCACTGGAATCAAGCTATCCTGGCTGACGAGGGCTGAAAGCCCGAAACCGGCCCTAGGATGCTTGTTTCCAGTCCAGGGAGGACCTGGCTTGGCAGTTCGGGCTGGACTGTTCCCATGGGGCACAGGGTCAAGACTGATTTGCATATGGCTGGGTTCAAACTGGAATGGCATGGTGAGCAAAAAAACGATGGATTTAGGCCCAGATCTCTGTACTGGGGTGAATGTATGACATTGTTCTGCATTCTGTCCATCAATTGTTGTTTTTGCATTTGTCACCCCGAGTGGGAAGGGTATGCTCAGACGTGAGTCCCTTGCTCTCCATGCCACTGGAATCAAGCTATCCTGGCTGACGAGGGCTGAAAGCCCGAAACCGGTCCTAGGATGCTTGTTTCCAGTCCAGGGAGGACCTGGCTTGGCAGTTCGGGCTGGACTGTTCCCATGGGGCACAGGGTCAAGACTGATTTGCATATGGCTGGGTTCAAACTGGAATGGCATGGTGAGCAAAAAAACGATGGATTTAGGCCCAGATCTCTGTACTGGGGTGAATGTATGACATTGTTCTGCATTCTGTCCATCAATTGTTGTTTTTGCATTTGTCACCCCGAGTGGGAAGGGTATGCTCAGACGTGAGTCCCTTGCTCTCCATGCCACTGGAATCAAGCTATCCTGGCTGACGAGGGCTGAAAGCCCGAAACCGGTCCTAGGATGCTTGTTTCCAGTCCAGGGAGGACCTGGCTTGGCAGTTCGGGCTGGACTGTTCCCATGGGACACAGGGTCAAGACTGATTTGCATATGGCTGGGTTCAAACTGGAATGGCATGGTGAGCAAAAAAACGATGGATTTAGGCCCAGATCTCTGTACTGGGGTGAATGTATGACATTGTTCTGCATTCTGTCCATCAATTGTTGTTTTTGCATTTGTCACCCCGAGTGGGAAGGGTATGCTCAGACGTGAGTCCCTTGCTCTCCATGCCACTGGAATCAAGCTATCCTGGCTGACGAGGGCTGAAAGCCCGAAACCGGTCCTAGGATGCTTGTTTCCAGTCCAGGGAGGACCTGGCTTGGCAGTTCGGGCTGGACTGTTCCCATGGGGCACAGGGTCAAGACTGATTTGCATATGGCTGGGTTCAAACTGGAATGGCATGGTGAGCAAAAAAACGATGGATTTAGGCCCAGATCTCTGTACTGGGGTGAATGTATGACATTGTTCTGCATTCTGTCCATCAATTGTTGTTTTTGCATTTGTCACCCCGAGTGGGAAGGGTATGCTCAGACATGAGTCCCTTGCTCTCCATGCCACTGGAATCAAGCTATCCTGGCTGACGAGGGCTGAAAGCCCGAAACCGGTCCTAGGATGCTTGTTTCCAGTCCAGGGAGGACCTGGCTTGGCAGTTCGGGCTGGACTGTTCCCATGGGGCACAGGGTCAAGACTGATTTGCATATGGCTGGGTTCAAACTGGAATGGCATGGTGAGCAAAAAAACGATGGATTTAGGCCCAGATCTCTGTACTGGGGTGAATGTATGACATTGTTCTGCATTCTGTCCATCAATTGTTGTTTTTGCATTTGTCACCCCGAGTGGGAAGGGTATGCTCAGACGTGAGTCCCTTGCTCTCCATGCCACTGGAATCAAGCTATCCTGGCTGACGAGGGCTGAAAGCCCGAAACCGGTCCTAGGATGCTTGTTTCCAGTCCAGGGAGGACCTGGCTTGGCAGTTTGGGCTGGACTGTTCCCATGGGGCACAGGGTCAAGACTGATTTGCATATGGCTGGGTTCAAACTGGAATGGCATGGTGAGCAAAAAAACGATGGATTTAGGCCCAGATCTCTGTACTGGGGTGAATGTATGACATTGTTCTGCATTCTGTCCATCAATTGTTGTTTTTGCGTTTGTCACCACGAGTGGGAAGGGTATGCTCAGACGTGAGTCCCTTGCTCTCCATGCCACTGGAATCAAGCTATCCTGGCTGACGAGGGCTGAAAGCCCGAAACCGGTCCTAGGATGCTTGTTTCCAGTCCAGGGAGGACCTGGCTTGGCAGTTCGGGCTGGACTGTTCCCATGGGGCACAGGGTCAAGACTGATTTGCATATGGCTGGGTTCAAACTGGAATGGCATGGTGAGCAAAAAAACGATGGATTTAGGCCCAGATCTCTGTACTGGGGTGAATGTATGACATTGTTCTGCATTCTGTCCATCAATTGTTGTTTTTGCATTTGTCACCCCGAGTGGGAAGGGTATGCTCAGACGTGAGTCCCTTGCTCTCCATGCCACTGGAATCAAGCTATCCTGGCTGACGAGGGCTGAAAGCCCGAAACCGGTCCTAGGATGCTTGTTTCCAGTCCAGGGAGGACCTGGCTTGGCAGTTCGGGCTGGACTGTTCCCATGGGGCACAGGGTCAAGACTGATTTGCATATGGCTGGGTTCAAACTGGAATGGCATGGTGAGCAAAAAAACGATGGATTTAGGCCCAGATCTCTGTACTGGGGTGAATGTATGACATTGTTCTGCATTCTGTCCATCAATTGTTGTTTTTGCATTTGTCACCCCGAGTGGGAAGGGTATGCTCAGACGTGAGTCCCTTGCTCTCCATGCCACTGGAATCAAGCTATCCTGGCTGACGAGGGCTGAAAGCCCGAAACCGGTCCTAGGATGCTTGTTTCCAGTCCAGGGAGGACCTGGCTTGGCAGTTCGGGCTGGACTGTTCCCATGGGGCACAGGGTCAAGACTGATTTGCATATGGCTGGGTTCAAACTGGAATGGCATGGTGAGCAAAAAAACGATGGATTTAGGCCCAGATCTCTGTACTGGGGTGAATGTATGACATTGTTCTGCATTCTGTCCATCAATTGTTGTTTTTGCATTTGTCACCCCGAGTGGGAAGGGTATGCTCAGACGTGAGTCCCTTGCTCTCCATGCCACTGGAATCAAGCTATCCTGGCTGACGAGGGCTGAAAGCCCGAAACCGGTCCTAGGATGCTTGTTTCCAGTCCAGGGAGGACCTGGCTTGGCAGTTCGGGCTGGACTGTTCCCATGGGGCACAGGGTCAAGACTGATTTGCATATGGCTGGGTTCAAACTGGAATGGCATGGTGAGCAAAAAAACGATGGATTTAGGCCCAGATCTCTGTACTGGGGTGAATGTATGACATTGTTCTGCATTCTGTCCATCAATTGTTGTTTTTGCATTTGTCACCCCGAGTGGGAAGGGTATGCTCAGACGTGAGTCCCTTGCTCTCCATGCCACTGGAATCAAGCTATCCTGGCTGACGAGGGCTGAAAGCCCGAAACCGGTCCTAGGATGCTTGTTTCCAGTCCAGGGAGGACCTGGCTTGGCAGTTCGGGCTGGACTGTTCCCATGGGGCACAGGGTCAAGACTGATTTGCATATGGCTGGGTTCAAACTGGAATGGCATGGTGAGCAAAAAAACGATGGATTTAGGCCCAGATCTCTGTACTGGGGTGAATGTATGACATTGTTCTGCATTCTGTCCATCAATTGTTGTTTTTGCATTTGTCACCCCGAGTGGGAAGGGTATGCTCAGACGTGAGTCCCTTGCTCTCCATGCCACTGGAATCAAGCTATCCTGGCTGACGAGGGCTGAAAGCCCGAAACCGGTCCTAGGATGCTTGTTTCCAGTCCAGGGAGGACCTGGCTTGGCAGTTCGGGCTGGACTGTTCCCATGGGGCACAGGGTCAAGACTGATTTGCATATGGCTGGGTTCAAACTGGAATGGCATGGTGAGCAAAAAAACGATGGATTTAGGCCCAGATCTCTGTACTGGGGTGAATGTATGACATTGTTCTGCATTCTGTCCATCAATTGTTGTTTTTGCATTTGTCACCCCGAGTGGGAAGGGTATGCTCAGACGTGAGTCCCTTGCTCTCCATGCCACTGGAATCAAGCTATCCTGGCTGACGAGGGCTGAAAGCCCGAAACCGGTCCTAGGATGCTTGTTTCCAGTCCAGGGAGGACCTGGCTTGGCAGTTCGGGCTGGACTGTTCCCATGGGGCACAGGGTCAAGACTGATTTGCATATGGCTGGGTTCAAACTGGAATGGCATGGTGAGCAAAAAAACGATGGATTTAGGCCCAGATCTCTGTACTGGGGTGAATGTATGACATTGTTCTGCATTCTGTCCATCAATTGTTGTTTTTGCATTTGTCACCCCGAGTGGGAAGGGTATGCTCAGACGTGAGTCCCTTGCTCTCCATGCCACTGGAATCAAGCTATCCTGGCTGACGAGGGCTGAAAGCCCGAAACCGGTCCTAGGATGCTTGTTTCCAGTCCAGGGAGGACCTGGCTTGGCAGTTCGGGCTGGACTGTTCCCATGGGGCACAGGGTCAAGACTGATTTGCATATGGCTGGGTTCAAACTGGAATGGCATGGTGAGCAAAAAAACGATGGATTTAGGCCCAGATCTCTGTACTGGGGTGAATGTATGACATTGTTCTGCATTCTGTCCATCAATTGTTGTTTTTGCATTTGTCACCCCGAGTGGGAAGGGTATGCTCAGACGTGAGTCCCTTGCTCTCCATGCCACTGGAATCAAGCTATCCTGGCTGACGAGGGCTGAAAGCCCGAAACCGGTCCTAGGATGCTTGTTTCCAGTCCAGGGAGGACCTGGCTTGGCAGTTCGGGCTGGACTGTTCCCATGGGGCACAGGGTCAAGACTGATTTGCATATGGCTGGGTTCAAACTGGAATGGCATGGTGAGCAAAAAAACGATGGATTTAGGCCCAGATCTCTGTACTGGGGTGAATGTATGACATTGTTCTGCATTCTGTCCATCAATTGTTGTTTTTGCATCTATTAGAGCAGCACTGACCCTGAAAAGTAATTCTAAGCGTATTTACCAGTAACTTGTATTTCCTTCCATAGGAATCCATTGTGTGGTTTTCACCAGAAAAGTTTCCAAGTGTCCATTTTTTAGACTTAGAAATATTCCTCTAAAATCAGTTGAACTACGAATTCCGATTTACTCACCTGTTATCAGGAGAGAACCCAGTGCTGCATCTTTTAGAGCAGCACTGACCCTGAAAAGTAATTCTAAGTGTATTTACCAGTAACTTGTATTTCCTTCCATAGGAATCCATTGTGTGGTTTTCACCAGAAAAGTTTCCAAGTGTCCATTTTTGAAGCGTACAAATATTCCTCTAAAATCACCCGAACTGCGAATTCTGATTTACTCACCTGTTATCAGGAGAAAACCCAGTGCTGCATCTTTTAGACCAGCACTGACCCTGAAAAGTAATTCTAAGCGTATTTACCACTAACTTGTATTTCCTTCCATAGGAATCCATTGTGTGGTTTTCACCAGAAAAGTTTCCAAGTGTCCATTTTTGAAGCGTACACATATTCCTCTAAAATCACCCGAACTACGAATTCTGATTTACTCACCTTTTATCAGGAGAAGACCCAGTGCTGCATCTTTTAGACCAGCACTGACTATGAAAAGTAATTCTAAGCGTACTTACCAGTAACTTGTATTTCCTTCCATAGGAATCCATTGTGGGGTTTTCACCAGAAAAGTTTCCAAGTGTCCATTTTTGAAACGTACAACTATTCCTCTAAAATCAGCCGAACTATGAATTTTGATTTACTCACCTGTTATCAGGAATGAACTCAAGGCTGCCTCTTTTAGCCCAGCACTGACCCTGAAAAGTAATTCTAAGCGTACTTACCAGTAACTTGTATTTCCTTCCTTAGGAATCCATTGTGTGGTTTTCACCAGAAAAGTTTCCAAGTGTCCATTTATTAAACGTACAAATATTCCTCTAAAATCAGCCAAACTACGAATTCCGATTTCGTCACCTGTTATCAGGAGAGAACCCAGTGCTGCATCTTTTAGAGCAGCACTGACCCTGAAAAGTAATTCTAAGCGTATTTACCAGTAACTTGTATTTCCTTCCAAAGGAATCCATTGTGTGGTTTTCACCAGAATAGTTTCGAAGTGTCCATATATGAAACGTACAAATATTCCTCTAAAATCAGCCGAACTACGAATTCCGATTTAGTCACCTGTTATCAGGAGAGAACCCAGTGCTGCATCTTTTAGAGCAGCACTGACCCTGAAAAGTAATTCTAAGCGTACTTACCAGTAACTTGTATTTCCTTCCTTAGGAATCCATTGTGTGGTTTTCACCAGAAAAGATTCCAAGTGTCCATATATGAAACGTACAAATATTCCTCTAAAATCATCCGAACTACGAATTCCGATTTAGTCACCTGTTATCAGGAGAGAACCCAGTGCTGCATCTTTTAGAGCAGCACTGACCCTGAAAAGTAATTCTAAGAGTATTTACCAGTAACTTGTATTTCCTTCCATAGGAATCCATTGTGTGGTTTTCACCAGAAAAGTTTCCAAGTGTCCATTTTTTAGACTTACAAATATTCCTCTAATATCAGTTGAACTACGAATTCTGATTTACTCACCTGTTATCAGGAGAGAACCCAGTGCTGCATCTTTTAGAGTAGCACTGACCCTGAAAAGTAATTCTAAGTGTATTTACCAGTAACTTGTATTTCCTTCCATAGTAATCCATTGTGTGGTTTTCACCAGAAAAGTTTCCAAGTGTTAATTTTTGAAGCGTACAAATATTCCTCTAAAATCACCCGAACTGTGAATTCTGATTTACTCACCTGTTATCAGGAGAAAACCCAGTGCTGCATCTTTTAGACCAGCACTGACCCTGAAAAGTAATTCTAAGCGTATTTACCACTAACTTGTATTTCCTTCCATAGGAATCCATTGTGTGGTTTTCACCAGAAAAGTTTCCAAGTGTCCATTTTTGAAGCGTACACATATTCCTCTAAAATCAGCCGAACTACGAATTCTGATTTACTCACCTGTTATCAGGAGAAGACCCAGTGCTGCATCTTTTAGACCAGCACTGACTATGAAAAGTAATTCTAAGCGTACTTACCAGTAACTTGTACTTTCTTCCATAGGAATCCATTGTATGATTTTCACCAGAAAAGTTTCTAAGTGTCCATTTTTGAAACGTACAAATATTCCTCTAAAATCAGCCGAACTACGAATTCCGATTTACTCACCTGTTATCAGGAGAAGACCCAGTGCTGCATCTTTTAGACCAGCACTGACTATGAAAAGTAATTCTAAGCGTACTTACCAGTAACTTGTACTTTCTTCCATAGGAATCCATTGTATGATTTTCACCAGAAAAGTTTCTAAGTGTCCATTTTTGAAACGTACAAATATTCCTCTAAAATCAGCCGAACTACGAATTCCGATTTACTCACCTGTTATCAGGAGAGAACCCAGTGCTGCATCTTTTAGAGCAGCACTGACCCTGAAAAGTAATTCTAAGCGTATTTACCAGTAACTTGTATTTCCTTCCATAGGAATCCATTGTGTGGTTTTCACCAGAAAATTTTCCAAGTGTCCATTTTTGAAACGTACAACTATTCCTCTAAAATCAGCCGAACTATGAATTCTGATTTACTCACCTGTTATCAGGAGAAAACCCAGGGCTGCATCTTTTAGACCAGCACTGACCATGAAAAGTAATTCTAAGCGTACTTACCAGTAACTTGTATTTCCTTCCATAGGAATCCATTGTGTGGTTTTCACCAGAAAAGTTTCCAAGTGTCCATTTTTGAAGTGTACAAATATTCCTCTAAAATCAGCCGAACTACGAATTCTGATTTACTCACCTGTTATCAGGAGAAAACCCAGTGCTGCATCTTTTAGACCAGCACTGACTATGAAAAGTAATTCTAAGCGTACTTACCAGTAACTTGTACTTCCTTCTATAGGAATCCATTGTGTGATTTTCACCAGAAAAGTTTCTAAGTGTCCATTTTTGAAACATACAAATATTCCTCTAAAATCAGCTGCAATTTGAATTCCAATTTACTCACCTGTTATCAGGAGAGAACCCAGGGCTGCATCTTTTAGCCCAGCACTGACCCTGAAAAGTAATTCTAAGCGTATTTACCACTAACTTGTATTTCCTTCCATAGGAATCCATTGTGTGGTTTTCACCAGAAAAGTTTCCAAGTGTCCATTTTTGAAGCGTACACATATTCCTCTAAAATCACCCGAACTACGAATTCTGATTTACTCACCTTTTATCAGGAGAAGACCCAGTGCTGCATCTTTTAGACCAGCACTGACTATGAAAAGTAATTCTAAGCGTACTTACCAGTAACTTGTATTTCCTTCCATAGGAATCCATTGTGGGGTTTTCACCAGAAAAGTTTCCAAGTGTCCATTTTTGAAACGTACAACTATTCCTCTAAAATCAGCCGAACTATGAATTTTGATTTACTCACCTGTTATCAGGAATGAACTCAAGGCTGCCTCTTTTAGCCCAGCACTGACCCTGAAGAGCAGCACTGACCCTGAAAAGTAATTCTAAGCGTACTTACCAGTAACTTGTATTTCCTTCCTTAGGAATCCATTGTGTGGTTTTCACCAGAAAAGATTCCAAGTGTCCATATATGAAACATACAAATATTCCTCTAAAATCAGCAGAACTACGAATTCCGATTTAGTCACCTGTTATCAGGAGAGAACACAGTGCTGCATCTTTTAGAGCAGCACTGACCCTGAAAAGTAATTCTAAGCGTATTTACCAGTAACTTGTATTTCCTTCCATAGGAATCCATTGTGTGGTTTTCACCAGAAAAGTTTCCAAGTGTCCATTTTTTAGACTTAGAAATATTCCTCTAAAATTAGTTGAACTACGAATTCCGATTTACTCACCTGTTATCAGGAGAGAACCCAGTGCTGCATCTTTTAGAGCAGCACTGATCCTGAAAAGTAATTCTAAGTGTATTTACCAGTAACTTGTATTTCCTTCCATAGGAATCCATTGTGTGGTTTTCACCAGAAAAGTTTCCAAGTGTCCATTTTTGAAGCGTACAAATATTCCTCTAAAATCACCCGAACTGCGAATTCTGATTTACTCACCTGTTATCAGGAGAAAACCCAGTGCTGCATCTTTTAGACCAGCACTGACCCTGAAAAGTAATTCTAAGCGTATTTACCACTAACTTGTATTTCCTTCCATAGGAATCCATTGTGTGGTTTTCACCAGAAAAGTTTCCAAGTGTCCATTTTTGAAGCGTACACATATTCCTCTAAAATCACCCGAACTACGAATTCTGATTTACTCACCTTTTATCAGGAGAAGACCCAGTGCTGCATCTTTTAGACCAGCACTGACTATGAAAAGTAATTCTAAGCGTACTTACCAGTAACTTGTATTTCCTTCCATAGGAATCCATTGTGGGGTTTTCACCAGAAAAGTTTCCAAGTGTCCATTTTTGAAACGTACAACTATTCCTCTAAAATCAGCCGAACTATGAATTTTGATTTACTCACCTGTTATCAGGAATGAACTCAAGGCTGCCTCTTTTAGCCCAGCACTGACCCTGAAAAGTAATTCTAAGCGTACTTACCAGTAACTTGTATTTCCTACCTTAGGAATCCATTGTGTGGTTTTCACCAGAAAAGTTTCCAAGTGTCCATTTATGAAACGTACAAATATTCCTCTAAAATCAGCCGAACTACGAATTCCGATTTCGTCACCTGTTATCAGGAGAGAACCCAGTGCTGCATCTTTTAGAGCAGCACTGACCCTGAAAAGTAATTCTAAGCGTATTTACCAGTAACTTGTATTTCCTTCCAAAGGAATCCATTGTGTGGTTTTCACCAGAAAAGTTTCGAAGTGTCCATATATGAAACGTACAAATATTCCTCTAAAATCAGCCGAACTACGAATTCCGATTTAGTCACCTGTTATCAGGAGAGAACCCAGTGCTGCATCTTTTAGAGCAGCACTGACCCTGAAAAGTAATTCTAAGCGTACTTACCAGTAACTTGTATTTCCTTCCTTAGGAATCCATTGTGTGGTTTTCACCAGAAAAGTTTCCAAGTGTCCATTTTTGAAACGTACAACTATTCCTCTAAAATCAGCCGAACTATGAATTTTGATTTACTCACCTGTTATCAGAAATGAACTCAAGGCTGCCTCTTTTAGCCCAGCACTGACCCTGAAGAGCAGCACTGACCCTGAAGTAATTCTAAGCGTACTTACCAGTAACTTGTATTTCCTTCCTTAGGAATCCATTGTGTGGTTTTCACCAGAAAAGATTCCAAGTGTCCATATATGAAACGTACAAATATTCCTCTAAAATCAGCCGAACTTCGAATTCCGATTTACTCACCTGTTATCAGGAGAGAACCCAGTACTGCATCTTTTAGAGCAGCACTGACTCTGAAAAGTAATTCTTAGCGTATTTACAAGTAACTTGTATTTCCTTCCATAGGAATCCATTGTGAGGTTTTCACCAGAAAAGTTTCCAAGTGTCCATTTTTTAGACTTACAAATATTCCTCTAAAATCAGTTGAACTACGAATTCCGATTTACTCATCTGTTATCAGGAGAGAACCCAGTGCTGCATCTTTTAGAGCAGCACTGACCCTGAAAAGTAATTCTAAGTGTATTTACCAGTAACTTGTATTTCCTTCCATAGGAATCCATTGTGTGGTTTTCACCAGAAAAGTTTCCAAGTGTCCATTTTTGAAGCGTACAAATATTCCTCTAAAATCACCCGAACTGCAAATTCTGATTTACTCACCTGTTATCAGGAGAAAACCCAGGGCTGCATCTTTTAGACCAGCACTGACCATGAAAAGTAATTCTAAGCGTACTTACCAGTAACTTGTATTTCCTTCCATAGGAATCCATTGTGTGGTTTTCACCAGAAAAGTTTCCAAGTGTCCATTTTTGAAGCGTACAAATATTCCTCTAAAATCAGCCGAACTACGAATTCTGATTTACTCACCTGTTATCAGGAGAAAACCCAGTGCTGCATCTTTTAGACCAGCACTGACTATGAAAAGTAATTCTAAGTGTACTTACCAGTAACTTGTACTTCCTTCTATAGGAATCCATTGTGTGATTTTCACCAGAAAAGTTTCTAAGTGTCCATTTTTGAAACATACAAATATTCCTCTAAAATCAGCTGCAATTTGAATTCCAATTTACTCACCTGTTATCAGGAGAGAACCCAGGGCTGCATCTTTTAGCCCAGCACTGACCCTGAAAAGTAATTATAAGCGTATTTACCAGTAACTTGTATTTCCTTCCATAGGAATCCATTGTGTGGTTTTCACCAGAAAAGTTTCCAAGTGTCCATTTTTTAGACTTACAAATATTCCTCTAAAATCAGTTGAACTACGAATTCCGATTTACTCACCTGTTATCAGGAGAGAACCCAATGCTGCATCTTTTAGAGCAGCACTGACCCTGAAAAGTAATTCTAAGCGTATTTACCAGTAACTTGTATTTCCTTCCATAGGAATCCATTGTGTGGTTTTCACCAGAAAAGTTTCTAAGTGTCCATTTTTGAAACGTACAAATATTCCTCTAAAATCAGCCGAAATACGAATTCCGATTTACTCACCTGTTATCAGGAGAGAACCCAGTGCTGCATCTTTTAGAGCAGAAGTGACCCTGAAAAGTAATTCTAAGCGTATTTACCAGTAACTTGTATTTCCTTCCATAAGAATCCATTGTGTGGTTTTCACCAGAAAAGTTTCCAAGTGTCCATTTTTGAAGCGTACAAATATTCCTCTAAAATAAGCCGAACTACGAATTCTGATTTACTCACCTGTTATCAGGAGAAAACCCAGTGCTGCATCTTTTAGACCAGCACTGACTATGAAAAGTAATTCTAAGCGTACTTGCCAGTAACTTGTACTTCCTTCCATAGGAATCCATTGTGTGATTTTCACCAGAAAAGTTTCTGTGTCCATTTTTGAAACGTACAAATATTCCTCTAAAATCAGCCGAAATACGAATTCCGATTTACTCACCTGTTATCAGGAGAGAACCCAGTGCTGCATCTTTTAGAGTAGCACTGACCCTGAAAATAATTCTAAGCGTATTTACCAGTAACTTTGTGTCCTTCCATAGGAATCCATTGTGTGGTTTTCACCAGAAAAGTTTCCAAGTGTCCATTTTTGAAGCATACAAATATTCCTCTAAAATCAGCTGAAATACGAATTCTGATTTACTCACCTGTTATCAGGAGAAGACCTCGTGCTGCATCTTTTAGACCAGCACTGACTATGAAAAGTAATTCTAAGCGTACTTACCAGTAACTTGTACTTCCTTCCAGAGGAATCCATTGTGTGATTTTCACCAGAAAAGTTTCTAAGTGTCCATTTTTGAAACGTACAAATATTCCTCTAAAACCAGCCGCAATTTGAATTCCAATTTACTCACCTGTTATCAGGAGAGAACCCAGGGCTGCATCTTTTAGCCCAGCACTGACCCTGAAAAGTAATTCTAAGCGTACTTACCAGTAACTTGTATTTCCTTCCATAGGAATCCATTGTGTGGTTTTCACCAGAAAAGTTTCCAAGTGTCCATTTTTGAAACGTACAAATATTCCTCTAAAATCAGCCGAAATACGAATTCCGATTTACTCACCTGTTATCAGGAGAGAACCCAGTGCTGCATCTTTTAGAGCAGCACTGACCCTGAAAAGTAATTCTAAGCGTATTTACCAGTAACTTGTATGTCCTTCCATAGGAATCCATTGAGTGGTTTTCAACAGAAAAGTTTCCAAGTGTCCATTTTTGAAGCGTACAAATATTCCTCTAAAATCAGCCGAAATACGAATTCTGATTTACTCACCTGTTATCAGGAGAAGACCCAGTGCTGCATCTTTTAGACCAGCACTGACTATGAAAAGTAATTGTAAGCGTACTTACCAGTAACTTGTACTTCCTTCCATAGGAATCCTTTGTGTGATTTTCACCAGAAAAGTTTCTAAGTGTCCATTTTTGAAACATACAAATATTCCTCTAAAATCAGCCGAAATACGAATTCTGATTTACTCACCTGTTATCAGGAGAGAACCCAGAGCTGCATCTTTTAGCCCAGCACGGACCCTGAAAAGTAATTCTAAGCAAACTTACCAGTAACTTGTATTTCCTTCCATAGGAATCCATTGTGTGGTTTTCACCAGTAAAGTTTCCAAGTGTCCATTTTTGAAGCGTACAACTATTCCTCTAAAATCAGCCGAACTATGAATTTTGATTTTCTCACCTGTTATCCGGAATGAACTCAAGGCTGCATCTTTTAGCCCAGCACTAACCCTGAAAAGTAATCCTAATCATACTTACCAGTAACTTGTATTTCCTTCCATAGGAATCCATTGTGTGGTTTTCACCAGAAAAGTTTCTAAGTGTCCATTTTTGAAACGTACAAATATTCCCCTAAAATCAGCCGAACTACGAATTCAAATTTACTCACCTCTTATCAGGAGAGACACCAGTGCTGCATCTTTTAGAGCAGCACTGACCCTGAAAAGTAATTCTAAGCGTACTTACAAGTAACTTGTATTTCCTTCCTTAGGAATCCATTGTGTGGTTTTCACCAGAAAAGTTTCCAAGTGTCCATTTATGAAACATACAAATATTCCTCTAAAATCAGCCGAACTACGAATTCTGATTTACTCACCGGTTATCAGGAGAGAACCCAGTGCTGCATCTTTTAGAGCAGCACTGACACTGAAAAGTAATTCTAAGCGTATTTACCAGTAACTTGTATTTCCTTCCATAGGAATCCATTGTGTGGTTTTCACCAGAAAAGTTTCTAAGTGTCCATTTTTTAGACTTACAAATATTCCTCTAAAATCAGTTGAACTACGAATTCCGATTTACTCAACTGTTATCAGGAGAGAACCCAGTGGTGCATCTTTTAGAGCAGCACTGACCCTGAAAAGTAATTCTAAGTGTATTTACCAGTAACTTGTGTTTCCTTCCATAGGAATCCATTGTGTGGTTTTCACCAGAAAAGTTTCCAAGTGTCCATTTTTGAAGCGTACAAATATTCCTCTAAAATCACCCGAACTGCGAATTCTGATTTACTCACCTGTTATCAGGAGAAAACCCAGTGCTGCATCTTTTAGACCAGCACTGACCATGAAAAGTAATTCTAAGCGTAGTTACCAGTAACTTGTACTTCCTTCCATAGGAATCCATTGTGTGGTTTTCACCAGAAAAGTTTCTAAGTGTCCATTTTTGAAACGTACAAATATTCCTCTAAAATCAGCCGAAATACGAATTCCTATTTACTCACCTGTTATCAGGAGAGAAGCCAGGGCTGCATCTTTTAGCCCAGCACTGACCCTGAAAAGTAATTCTAAGCGTACTTACCAGTAACTTGTATTTCCTTCCATAGGAATCCATTGTGTGGTTTTCACCAGAAAAGTTTCTAAGTGTCCAGTTTTTGAAATGTACAAATATTCCTCTAAAATCAGCCGAACTACGAATTCCGATTTACTCACCTGTTATCAGGAGAGAACCCAGTGCTGCATCGTTTAGAGCAGCACTGACCCTGAAAAGTAATTCTAAGCGTATTTACCAGTAACTTTTATTTCCTTCCATAGGAATCCATTGTGTGGTTTTCACCAGAAAAGTTTCCAAATGTCAATTTTTTAGACTTACAAATATTCCTCTAAAATCAGTTGAACTACAAATTCCGATTTACTCACCTGATATCAGGAGAAAACCCAGTGCTGCATCTTTTAGACCAGCACTGACTATGAAAAGTAATTCTAAGCGTACTTACCAGTAACTTGTATTTCCTTCCATAGGAATCCATTGTGGGGTTTTCACCAGAAAAGTTTCCAAGTGTCCATTTTTGAAACGTACAACTATTCCTCTAAAATCAGCCGAACTATGAATTTTGATTTACTCACCTGTTATCAGGAATGAACTCGAGGCTGCCTCTTTTAGCCCAGCACTGACCCTGAAGAGCAGCACTGACCCTGAAAAGTAATTCTAAGCGTACTTACCAGTAACTTGTATTTCCTTTCTTAGGAATCCATTGTGTGGTTTTCACCAGAGAAGATTCCAAGTGTCCATATATGAAACGTACAAATATTCCTCTAAAATCAGCAGAACTACGAATTCCGATTTAGTCACATGTTATCAGGAGAGAAAACAGTGCTGCATCTTTTAGAGCAGCACTGACCCTGAAAAGTAATTCTAAGCGTATTTACCAGTAACTTGTATTTCCTTCCATAGGAATCCATTGTGTGGTTTTCACCAGAAAAGTTTCCAAGTGTCCATTTTTTAGAATTAGAAATATTCCTCTAAAATCAGTTGAACTACGAATTCCGATTTACTCACCTGTTATCAGGAGAAGACCCAGTGCTGCATCTTTTAGAGCAGCACTGACCCTGAAAAGTAATTCTAAGTGTATTTACCAGTAACTTGTATTTCCTTCCATAGGAATCCATTGTGTGGTTTTCACCAGAAAAGTTTCCAAGTGTCCATTTTTGAAGCGTTCAAATATTCCTCTAAAATCAGCTGAACTACGAATTCTGATTTACTCACCTGTTATCAGGAGAATACCCAGTGCTGCATCTTTTAGACCAGCATTGACTATGAAAAGTAATTCTAAGCGTACTTACCAGTAACTTGTACTTCCTTCCATAGGAATCCATTTGTGTGATTTTCATCAGAACAGTTTCTAAGTGTCCATTTTTGAAACGTACAAATATTCCTCTAAAATCAGCCGAAATACGAATTCCGATTTACTCACCTGTTATCATGAGAGAACCCAGTGCTGCATCTTTTAGACCAGCACTGACCCTGAAAAGTAATTCTAAGCGTACTTACCAGTAACTTGTATTTCCTTCCTTAGGAATCCATTGTGTGGTTTTCACCAGAAAAGTTTCCAAGTGTCCATTTATGAAACGTACAAATATTCCTCTAAAATCAGCCGAACTAGGAATTCTGATTTAGTCACCTGTTATCAGGAGAGAACCCAGTGCTGCATCTTTTAGAGCAGCACTGACCCTGAAAAGTAATTCTAAGCGTATTTACCAGTAACTTGTATTTCCTTCCATAGGAATCCATTGTGTGGTTTTCACCAGAAAAGTTTCGAAGTGTCCATATATGAAACGTACAAATATTCCTCTAAAATCAGTCGAACTACGAATTCCAATTTAGTCACCTGTTATCAGGAGAGAACCCAGCGCTGCATCTTTTAGAGCAGCACTGACCCTGAAAAGTAATTCTAAGCGTACTTACCAGTAACTTGTATTTCCTTCCTTAGGAATCCATTGTGTGGTTTTCACCAGAAAAGTTTCCAAGTGTCCATTTTTGAAGCGTACACATATTCCTCTAAAATCACCTGAACTACGAATTCTGATTTACTCACCTTTTATCAGGAGAAGACCCAGTGCTGCATCTTTTAGACCAGCACTGACTATGAAAAGTAATTCTAAGCGTACTTACCAGTAACTTGTATTTCCTTCCATAGGAATCCATTGTGTTGTTTTCACCAGAAAAGTTTCCAAGTGTCCGTTTTTGAAACGTACAACTATTCCTCTAAAATCAGCCGAACTATGAATTTTGATTTACTCACCTGTTATCAGAAATTAACTCAAGGCTGCCTCTTTTAGCCCAGCACTGACCCTGAAGAGCAGCACTGACCCTGAAAAGTAATTCTAAGCGTACTTACCAGTAACTTGTATTTCCTTCCTTAGGAATCCATTGTGTGGTTTTCACCAGAAAAGATTCCAAGTGTCCATATATGAAACGTACAAATATTCCTCTAAAATCAGCCGAACTTCGAATTCCGATTTACTCACCTGTTATCAGGAGAGAACCCAGTGCTGCATCTTTTAGAGCAGCACTGACTCTGAAAAGTAATTCTTAGCGTATTTACCAGTAACTTGTATTTCCTTCCATAGGAATCCATTGTGTGGTTTTCACCAGAAAAGTTTCCAAGTGTCCATTTTTTAGACTTACAAATATTCCTCTAAAATCAGTTGAACCACGATTTCCGATTTACTCATCTGTTATCAGGAGAGAACCCAGTGCTGCATCTTTTAGACCAGCACTGACTATGAAAAGTAATTCTAAGCGTACTTACCAGTAACTTGTACTTCCTTCCATAGGAATCCATTTGTGTGATTTTCATCAGAACAGTTTCTAAGTGTCCATTTTTGAAACGTACAAATATTCCTCTAAAATCAGCCGAAATACGAATTCCGATTTACTCACCTGTTATCATGAGAGAACCCAGTGCTGCATCTTTTAGACCAGCACTGACCCTGAAAAGTAATTCTAAGCGTACTTACCAGTAACTTGTATTTCCTTCCATAGGAATCCATTGTGTGGTTTTCACCAGAAAAGTTTCCAAGTGTCCATTTTTGAAGCGTACAAATATTCCTCTAAAATCAGCCGAACTACGAATTCTGATTTACTCACCTGTTATCAGGAGAAAACCCAGTGCTGCATCTTTTAGACCAGCACTGACTATGAAAAGTAATTCTAAGCGTACTTACCAGTAACTTGTACTTCCTTCTATAGGAATCCATTGTGTGATTTTCACCAGAAAAGTTTCTAAGTGTCCATTTTTGAAACATACAAATATTCCTCTAAAATCAGCTGCAATTTGAATTCCAATTTACTCACCTGTTATCAGGAGAGAACCCAGGGCTGCATCTTTTAGCCCAGCACTGACCCTGAAAAGTAATTCTAAGCGTATTTACCACTAACTTGTATTTCCTTCCATAGGAATCCATTGTGTGGTTTTCACCAGAAAAGTTTCCAAGTGTCCATTTTTGAAGCGTACACATATTCCTCTAAAATCACCCGAACTACGAATTCTGATTTACTCACCTTTTATCAGGAGAAGACCCAGTGCTGCATCTTTTAGACCAGCACTGACTATGAAAAGTAATTCTAAGCGTACTTACCAGTAACTTGTATTTCCTTCCATAGGAATCCATTGTGGGGTTTTCACCAGAAAAGTTTCCAAGTGTCCATTTTTGAAACGTACAACTATTCCTCTAAAATCAGCCGAACTATGAATTTTGATTTACTCACCTGTTATCAGGAATGAACTCAAGGCTGCCTCTTTTAGCCCAGCACTGACCCTGAAGAGCAGCACTGACCCTGAAAAGTAATTCTAAGCGTACTTACCAGTAACTTGTATTTCCTTCCTTAGGAATCCATTGTGTGGTTTTCACCAGAAAAGATTCCAAGTGTCCATATATGAAACATACAAATATTCCTCTAAAATCAGCAGAACTACGAATTCCGATTTAGTCACCTGTTATCAGGAGAGAACACAGTGCTGCATCTTTTAGAGCAGCACTGACCCTGAAAAGTAATTCTAAGCGTATTTACCAGTAACTTGTATTTCCTTCCATAGGAATCCATTGTGTGGTTTTCACCAGAAAAGTTTCCAAGTGTCCATTTTTTAGACTTAGAAATATTCCTCTAAAATTAGTTGAACTACGAATTCCGATTTACTCACCTGTTATCAGGAGAGAACCCAGTGCTGCATCTTTTAGAGCAGCACTGATCCTGAAAAGTAATTCTAAGTGTATTTACCAGTAACTTGTATTTCCTTCCATAGGAATCCATTGTGTGGTTTTCACCAGAAAAGTTTCCAAGTGTCCATTTTTGAAGCGTACAAATATTCCTCTAAAATCACCCGAACTGCGAATTCTGATTTACTCACCTGTTATCAGGAGAAAACCCAGTGCTGCATCTTTTAGACCAGCACTGACCCTGAAAAGTAATTCTAAGCGTATTTACCACTAACTTGTATTTCCTTCCATAGGAATCCATTGTGTGGTTTTCACCAGAAAAGTTTCCAAGTGTCCATTTTTGAAGCGTACACATATTCCTCTAAAATCACCCGAACTACGAATTCTGATTTACTCACCTTTTATCAGGAGAAGACCCAGTGCTGCATCTTTTAGACCAGCACTGACTATGAAAAGTAATTCTAAGCGTACTTACCAGTAACTTGTATTTCCTTCCATAGGAATCCATTGTGGGGTTTTCACCAGAAAAGTTTCCAAGTGTCCATTTTTGAAACGTACAACTATTCCTCTAAAATCAGCCGAACTATGAATTTTGATTTACTCACCTGTTATCAGGAATGAACTCAAGGCTGCCTCTTTTAGCCCAGCACTGACCCTGAAAAGTAATTCTAAGCGTACTTACCAGTAACTTGTATTTCCTACCTTAGGAATCCATTGTGTGGTTTTCACCAGAAAAGTTTCCAAGTGTCCATTTATGAAACGTACAAATATTCCTCTAAAATCAGCCGAACTACGAATTCCGATTTCGTCACCTGTTATCAGGAGAGAACCCAGTGCTGCATCTTTTAGAGCAGCACTGACCCTGAAAAGTAATTCTAAGCGTATTTACCAGTAACTTGTATTTCCTTCCAAAGGAATCCATTGTGTGGTTTTCACCAGAAAAGTTTCGAAGTGTCCATATATGAAACGTACAAATATTCCTCTAAAATCAGCCGAACTACGAATTCCGATTTAGTCACCTGTTATCAGGAGAGAACCCAGTGCTGCATCTTTTAGAGCAGCACTGACCCTGAAAAGTAATTCTAAGCGTACTTACCAGTAACTTGTATTTCCTTCCTTAGGAATCCATTGTGTGGTTTTCACCAGAAAAGTTTCCAAGTGTCCATTTTTGAAACGTACAACTATTCCTCTAAAATCAGCCGAACTATGAATTTTGATTTACTCACCTGTTATCAGAAATGAACTCAAGGCTGCCTCTTTTAGCCCAGCACTGACCCTGAAGAGCAGCACTGACCCTGAAGTACTTCTAAGCGTACTTACCAGTAACTTGTATTTCCTTCCTTAGGAATCCATTGTGTGGTTTTCACCAGAAAAGATTCCAAGTGTCCATATATGAAACGTACAAATATTCCTCTAAAATCAGCCAAACTTCGAATTCCGATTTACTCACCTGTTATCAGGAGAGAACCCAGTGCTGCATCTTTTAGAGCAGCACTGACTCTGAAAAGTAATTCTTAGCGTATTTACAAGTAACTTGTATTTCCTTCCATAGGAATCCATTGTGAGGTTTTCACCAGAAAAGTTTCCAAGTGTCCATTTTTTAGACTTACAAATATTCCTCTAAAATCAGTTGAACTACGAATTCCGATTTACTCATCTGTTATCAGGAGAGAACCCAGTGCTGCATCTTTTAGAGCAGCACTGACCCTGAAAAGTAATTCTAAGTGTATTTACCAGTAACTTGTATTTCCTTCCATAGGAATCCATTGTGTGGTTTTCACCAGAAAAGTTTCCAAGTGTCCATTTTTGAAGCGTACAAATATTCCTCTAAAATCACCCAAACTGCGAATTCTGATTTACTCACCTGTTATCAGGAGAAAACCCAGGGCTGCATCTTTTAGACCAGCACTGACCATGAAAAGTAATTCTAAGCGTACTTACCAGTAACTTGTATTTCCTTCCATAGGAATCCATTGTGTGGTTTTCACCAGAAAAGTTTCCAAGTGTCCATTTTTGAAGCGTACAAATATTCCTCTAAAATCAGCCGAACTACGAATTCTGATTTACTCACCTGTTATCAGGAGAAAACCCAGTGCTGCATCTTTTAGACCAGCACTGACTATGAAAAGTAATTCTAAGTGTACTTACCAGTAACTTGTACTTCCTTCTATAGGAATCCATTGTGTGATTTTCACCAGAAAAGTTTCTAAGTGTCCATTTTTGAAACATACAAATATTCCTCTAAAATCAGCTGCAATTTGAATTCCAATTTACTCACCTGTTATCAGGAGAGAACCCAGGTCTGCATCTTTTAGCCCAGCACTGACCCTGAAAAGTAATTATAAGCATATTTACCAGTAACTTGTATTTCCTTCCATAGGAATCCATTGTGTGGTTTTCACCAGAAAAGTTTCCAAGTGTCCATTTTTTAGACTTACAAATATTCCTCTAAAATCAGTTGAACTACGAATTCCGATTTACTCACCTGTTATCAGGAGAGAACCCAATGCTGCATCTTTTAGAGCAGCACTGACCCTGAAAAGTAATTCTAAGCGTATTTACCAGTAACTTGTATTTCCTTCCATAGGAATCCATTGTGTGGTTTTCACCAGAAAAGTTTCTAAGTGTCCATTTTTGAAACGTACAAATATTCCTCTAAAATCAGCCGAAATACGAATTCCGATTTACTCACCTGTTATCAGGAGAGAACCCAGTGCTGCATCTTTTAGAGCAGCACTGACCCTGAAAAGTAATTCTAAGCGTATTTACCAGTAACTTGTATTTCCTTCCATAAGAATCCATTGTGTGGTTTTCACCAGAAAAGTTTCCAAGTGTCCATTTTTGAAGCGTACAAATATTCCTCTAAAATAAGCCGAACTACGAATTCTGATTTACTCACCTGTTATCAGGAGAAAACCCAGTGCTGCATCTTTTAGACCAGCACTGACTATGAAAAGTAATTCTAAGCGTACTTGCCAGTAACTTGTACTTCCTTCCATAGGAATCCATTGTGTGATTTTCACCAGAAAAGTTTCTGTGTCCATTTTTGAAACGTACAAATATTCCTCTAAAATCAGCCGAAATACGAATTCCGATTTACTCACCTGTTATCAGGAGAGAACCCAGTGCTGCATCTTTTAGAGTAGCACTGACCCTGAAAATAATTCTAAGCGTATTTACCAGTAACTTTGTGTCCTTCCATAGGAATCCATTGTGTGGTTTTCACCAGAAAAGTTTCCAAGTGTCTATTTTTGAAGCATACAAATATTCCTCTAAAATCAGCTGAAATACGAATTCTGATTTACTCACCTGTTATCAGGAGAAGACCTCGTGCTGCATCTTTTAAACCAGCACTGACTATGAAAAGTAATTCTAAGCGTACTTACCAGTAACTTGTACTTTCTTCCAGAGGAATCCATTGTGTGATTTTCACCAGAAAAGTTTCTAAGTGTCCATTTTTGAAACGTACAAATATTCCTCTAAAATCAGCCGAACTACGAATTCCGATTTACTCACCTGTTATCAGGAGAGAACCCAGTGCTGCATCTTTTAGAGCAGCACTGACCCTGAAAAGTAATTCTAAGCGTATTTACCAATAACTTGTATTTCCTTCCATAGGAATCCATTGTGTGGTTTTCACCAGAAAAGTTTCCAAGTGTCCATTTTTGAAACGTACAACTATTCCTCTAAAATCAGCCGAACTATGAATTTTGATTTACTCACCTGTTATCAGAAATTAACTCAAGGCTGCCTCTTTTAGCCCAGCACTGACCCTGAAGAGCAGCACAGACCCTGAAAAGTAATTCTAAGCGTACTTACCAGTAACTTGTATTTCCTTCCTTAGGAATCCATTGAGTGGTTTTCACCAGAAAAGATTCCAAGTGTCCATATATGAAACGTACAAATATTCCTCTAAAATCAGCCGAACTTCGAATTCCGATTTACTCACCTGTTATCAGGAGAGAACCCAGTGCTGCATCTTTTAGAGCAGCACTGACTCTGAAAAGTAATTCTTAGCGTATTTACCAGTAACTTGTATTTCCTTCCATAGGAATCCATTGTGTGGTTTTCACCAGAAAAGTTTCCAAGTGTCCATTTTTTAGACTTACAAATATTCCTCTAAAATCAGTTGAACCACGATTTCCGATTTACTCATCTGTTATCAGGAGAGAACCCAGTGCTGCATCTTTTAGAGCAGCACTGACCCTGAAAAGTAATTCTAAGTGTATTTACCAGTAACTTGTATTTCCTTCCATAGGAATCCATTGTGTGGTTTTCACCAGAAAAGTTTCCAAGTGTCCATTTTTGAAGCGTAGAAATATTCCTCTAAAATCAGCCGAACTACGAATTCTGATTTACTCACCTGTTATCAGGAGAAAACCCAGTGCTGCATCTTTTAGAGCAGCACTGACCCTGAAATGTAATTCTAAGCGTATTTACCAGTAACTTTTATTTCCTTCCATAGGAATCCATTGTGTGGTTTTCACCAGAAAAGATTCCAAATGTCAATTTTTTAGACTTACAAATATTCCTCTAAAATCAGTTGAACTACAAATTCCGATTTACTCACCTGATATCAGGAGAAAACCCAGTGCTGCATCTTTTAGACCAGCACTGACCATGAAAAGTAATTCTAAGCGTACTTACCAGTAACTTGTACTTCCTTCCATAGGAATCCGTTGTGTGGTTTTCACCAGAAAAGTTTCTAAGTGTCCATTTTTGAAACGTACAAATATTCCTCTAAAATCAGCCGAAATACGACTTCCGATTTACTCACCTGTTATCAGGAGAGAACCCAGGGCTGCATCTTTTAGAGCAGCACTGACCATGAAAAGTAATTGTAAGCGTACTTACCAGTAACTTGTATTTCCTTCCATAGGAATCCATTGTGTGGGTTTCACCAGAAAAGTTTCTTAATGTCCATTTTTGAAACGTACAAATATTCCTCTAAAATCAGCCGAGCTACGAATTCTGATTTACTCACCTGTTATCAGGAGAGAACCCAGTGCTGCATCTTTTAGAGTAGCACTGACCCTGAAAAGTAATTCTAAGCGTATTTACCAGTAACTTGTATTTCCTTCCATAGGAATCCATTGTGTGGTTTTCACCAGAAAAGTTTCCAAGTGTCCATTTTTGAAGCGTACAAATATTCCTCTAAAATCAGCTGAACTACGAATTCTGATTTACTCACCTGTTACCAGGAGAAGACCCAGTGCTGCATCTTTTAGACCAGCATTGACTATGAAAAGTAATTCTAAGCGTACTTACCAGTAACTTGTACTTCCTTCCATAGGAATCCATTTGTGTGATTTTCACCAGAAAAGTTTCTAAGTGTCCATTTTTGAAACGTACAAATATTCCTCTAAAATCAGTTGAACTACAAATTCCGATTTACTCACCTGATATCAGGAGAAAACCCAGTGCTGCATCTTTTAGACCAGCACTGACCATGAAAAGTAATTCTAAGCGTACTTACCAGTAACTTGTACTTCCTTCCATAGGAATCCGTTGTGTGGTTTTCACCAGAAAAGTTTCTAAGTGTCCATTTTTGAAACGTACAAATATTCCTCTAAAATCAGCCAAAATACGACTTCCGATTTACTCACCTGTTATCAGGAGAGAACCCAGGGCTGCATCTTTTAGAGCAGCACTGACCATGAAAAGTAATTGTAAGCGTACTTACCAGTAACTTGTATTTCCTTCCATAGGAATCCATTGTGTGGTTTTCACCAGAAAAGTTTCTTAATGTCCATTTTTGAAACGTACAAATATTCCTCTAAAATCAGCCGAACTACGAATTCTGATTTACTCACCTGTTATCAGGAGAGAACCCAGTGCGGCATCTTTTAGAGCAGCACTGACCCTGAAAAGTAATTCTAAGCGTATTTACCAGTAACTTGTATTTCCTTCCATAGGAATCCATTGTGTGGTTTTCACCAGAAAAGTTTCCAAGTGTCCATTTTTGAAGCGTACAAATATTCCTCTAAAATCAGCTGAACTACGAATTCTGATTTACTCACCTGTTCCCAGGAGAAGACCCAGTGCTGCATCTTTTAGACCAGCATTGACTATGAAAAGTAATTCTAAGCGTACTTACCAGTAACTTGTACTTCCTTCCATAGGAATCCATTTGTGTGATTTTCACCAGAAAAGTTTCTAAGTGTCCATTTTTGAAACGTACAAATATTCCTCTAAAATCAGCCGAAATACGAATTCTGATGTACTCACCTGTTATCAGGAGAGAACCCAGTGCTGCATCTTTTAGACCAGCACTGACCCTGAAAAGTAATTCTAAGCATATTTACCGGTAACTTGTATTTCCTTCCATAGGAATCCATTGTGTGGTTTTTCACCAGAAAAGTTTCCAAGTGTCCATTTTTTAGACTTACAAATATTCCTCTAAAATCAGTTGAACTACGAATTCTGATTTACTCACCTGTTATCAGGAGAGAACCCAGTGCTGCATCTTTTAGAGCAGCACTGACCCTGAAAAGTAATTCTAAGTGTATTTACCAGTAACTTGTATTTCCTTCCATAGGAATCCATTGTGTGGTTTTCACCAGAAAAGTTTCCAAGTGTCCATTTTTGAATCGTGCAAATATTCCTCTAAAATCAGCCAAAATACGAATTCCGATTTACTCACCTGCTATCAGGAGAGAACCCAGGGCTGCATCTTTTACCCCAGCACTGACCCTGAATAGTAATTCTAAGCGTATTTACCAGTAACTTGTATTTCCTTCCATAGGAATCTATTGTGTGGTTTTCACCGGAAAAGTTTCCAAGTGTCCATTTTTGAAGCATACAAATATTCCTCTAAAATCAGCCGAACTATGAATTCTGATTTACTCACCTGTTATCAGGAGAAAACCCAGTGCTGCATCTTTTAGACCAGCACTGACTATGAAAAGTAATTCTAAGCGTACTTACCAGTAACTTGTACTTCCTTCCATCGGAATCCATTGTGTGATTTTCACCAGAAAAGTTTCTAAGTGTCCATTTTTGAAACGTACAAATATTCCTCTAAAATCAGCCGAAATACGAATTCCGATTTACTCACCTGTTATCAGGAGAGAACCCAGTGCTGCATCTTTTAGAGCAGCACTGACCCTGAAAAGTAATTCTAAGCGTATTTACCAGTAACTTGTATGTCCTTCCATAGGAATGCATTGTGTGGTTTTCACCAGAAAAGTTTCCAAGTGTCCATTTTTGAAGCGTACAAATATTCCTCTAAAATCAGCCGAAATACGAATTCTGATTTACTCACCTGTTATCAGGAGAAGACCCAGTGCTGCATCTTTTAGACCAGCACTGACTAAGAAAAGTAATTGTAAGCGTACTTACCAGTAACTTGTACTTCCTTCCATAGGTATCCATTGTGTGATTTTCACCAGAAAAGTTTCTAAGTGTCCATTTTTGAAACGTACAAATATTCCTCTAAAATCAGCCGAACTACGAATTCCAATTTACTCACCTGTTATCAGGAGAGAAACCAGTGCTGCATCTTTTAGAGCAGCACTGACCCTGAAAAGTAATTCTAAGCGTACTTACCAGTAACTTGTATTTCCTTCCTTAGGAATCCATTGTGTGGTTTTCACCAGAAAAGTTTCCAAGTGTCCATTTATGAAACGTACAAATATTCCTCTAAAATCAGCCGAACTACGAATTCTGATTTACTCACCGGTTATCAGGAGAGAACCCAGTGCTGCATCTTTTAGAGCAGCACTGCCCCTGAAAAGTAATTCTAAGCGTATTTACCAGTAACTTGTATTTCCTTCCATAGGAATCCATTGTGTGGTTTTCACCAGAAAAGTTTCTAAGTGTCCATTTTTTAGACTTACAAATATTAGTCTAAAATCAGTTGAACTACGAATTCAGATTTACTCACCTGTTATCAGGAGAGAACCCAGGGCTGAATCTTTTAGACCAGCACTGACCATGAAAAGTAATTCTAAGCGTACTTACCAGTAACTTGTACTTCCTTCCATAGGAATCCATTGTGTGATTTTCACCAGAAAAGTTTCTAAGTGTCCATTTTTGAAGCGTACAAATATTCCTCTAAAATCACCCGAACTGCGAATTCTGATTTACTCACCTGTTATCAGGAGAAAACCCAGTGCTGCATCTTTTAGACCAGCACTGACCATGTAAAGTAATTCTAAGCGTACTTACCAGTAACTTGTACTTTCTTCCATAGGAATCCATTGTGCGATTTTCACCAGAAAAGTTTCTAAGTGTCCATTTTTGAAACGTACAAATATTCCTCTAAAATCAGCCGAAATACGAATTCCTATTTACTCACCTGTTATCAGGAGAGAAGCCAGGGCTGCATCTTTTAGCCCAGCACTGACCCTGAAAAGTAATTCTAAGCGTACTTACCAGTAACTTGTATTTCCTTCCATAGGAATCCATTGTGTGGTTTTCACAAGAAAAGTTTCAAAGTGTCCAGTTTTTGAAATGTACAAATATTCCTCTAAAATCAGCCGAACTACGAATTCCGATTTACTCACCTGTTATCAGGAGAGAACCCAGTGCTGCATCTTTTAGAGCAGCACTGACCCTGAAAAGTAATTCTAAGCGTACTTACCAGTAACTTTTATTTACTTCTATAGGAATCCATTGTGTGATTTTCACCAGAAAAGTTTCTAAGTGTCCATTTTTGAAACGTACAAATATTCCTCTAAAATCAGCCGAAATACGAATTCCGATTTACTCACCTGTTATCAGGAGAGAACCCAGGGCTGCATCTTTTACCCCAGCACTGACCCTGAAAAGTAATTCTAAGCGTACTTACCAGTAACTTTTATTTCCTTCTATAGGAATCCATTGTGTGGTTTTCACCAGAATCGTTTCTAAGTGTCCATTTTTGAAACGTACAAATATTCCTCTAAAATCAGCCGAACTACGAATTCCGATTTACTCACCTGTTATCAGGAATGAACCCAGTGCTGCATCTTTTAGAGCAGCACTGACCCTGAAGAGTAATTCTAAGCGTATTTACCAGTAACTTGTATTTCCTTCCATAGGAATCCATTGTGTGGTTTTCACCAGAAAAGTTTCCAAGTGTCCATTTTTGAAGCGTACAAATATTCCTCTAAAATCAGCCGAAATACGAATTCTGATTTACTCACCTGTTATCAGGAGAAGACCCAGTGCTGCATCTTTTAGACCAGCACTGACTATGAAAAGTAATTGTAAGCGTACTTACCAGTAACTTGTACTTCCTTCCATAGGTATCCATTGTGTGATTTTCACCAGAAAAGTTTCTAAGTGTCCATTTTTGAAATGTACAAATATTCCTCTAAAATCAGCCGAAATACGAATTCTGATTTACTCACCTGTTATCAGGAGAGAACCCAGGGCTGCATCTTTTAGCCCAGCACTGACCCTGAAAAGTAATTCTAAGCAAACTTACCAGTAACTTGTATTTCCTTCCATAGGAATCCATTGTGTGGTTTTCACCAGAAAAG
Source organism: Triturus cristatus (assembly GCF_964204655.1). Lineage (NCBI taxonomy): Eukaryota > Metazoa > Chordata > Amphibia > Caudata > Salamandridae > Triturus > Triturus cristatus. The sequence continues at coordinate 804,921 of NW_028187899.1, read as the reverse complement.
TTTCTTGGTGTCCATTTTTGAAACGTACAAATATTCCTCTAAAATCAGCCGAACTACGAATTCCAATTTACTCACCTGTTATCAGGAGAGAAACCAGTGCTGCATCTTTTAGAGCAGCACTGACCCTGAAAAGTAATTCTAAGCGTACTTACCAGTAACTTGTATTTCCTTCCTTAGGAATCCATTGTTTGGTTTTCACCAGAAAAGTTTCCAAGTGTCCATTTATGAAACGTACAAATATTCCTCTAAAATCAGCCGAACTACGAATTCTGATTTACTCACCGGTTATCAGGAGAGAACCCAGTGCTGCATCTTTTAGAGCAGCACTGACCCTGAAAAGTAATTCTAAGCGTATTTACCAGTAACTTGTATTTCCTTCCATAGGAATCCATTGTGTGGTTTTCACCAGAAAAGTTTCTAAGTGTCCATTTTTTAGACTTACAAATATTCCTCTAAAATCAGTTGAACTACGAATTCCGATTTACTCACCTGTTATCAGGAGAGAACCCAGGGCTGAATCTTTTAGACCAGCACTGACCATGAAAAGTAATTCTAAGCGTACTTACCAGTAACTTGTACTTCCTTCCATAGGAATCCATTTGTGTGATTTTCACCAGAAAAGTTTCTAAGTGTCCATTTTTGAAACGTACAAATATTCCTCTAAAATCAGCCGAAATACGAATTCTGATGTACTCACCTGTTATCAGGAGAGAACCCAGTGCTGCATCTTTTAGACCAGCACTGACCCTGAAAAGTAATTCTAAGCATATTTACCGGTAACTTGTATTTCCTTCCATAGGAATCCATTGTGTGGTTTTTCACCAGAAAAGTTTCCAAGTGTCCATTTTTTAGACTTACAAATATTCCTCTAAAATCAGTTGAACTACGAATTCTGATTTACTCACCTGTTATCAGGAGAGAACCCAGTGCTGCATCTTTTAGAGCAGCACTGACCCTGAAAAGTAATTCTAAGTGTATTTACCAGTAACTTGTATTTCCTTCCATAGGAATCCATTGTGTGGTTTTCACCAGAAAAGTTTCCAAGTGTCCATTTTTGAATCGTGCAAATATTCCTCTAAAATCAGCCAAAATACGAATTCCGATTTACTCACCTGCTATCAGGAGAGAACCCAGGGCTGCATCTTTTACCCCAGCACTGACCCTGAATAGTAATTCTAAGCGTATTTACCAGTAACTTGTATTTCCTTCCATAGGAATCTATTGTGTGGTTTTCACCGGAAAAGTTTCCAAGTGTCCATTTTTGAAGCATACAAATATTCCTCTAAAATCAGCCGAACTATGAATTCTGATTTACTCACCTGTTATCAGGAGAAAACCCAGTGCTGCATCTTTTAGACCAGCACTGACTATGAAAAGTAATTCTAAGCGTACTTACCAGTAACTTGTACTTCCTTCCATCGGAATCCATTGTGTGATTTTCACCAGAAAAGTTTCTAAGTGTCCATTTTTGAAACGTACAAATATTCCTCTAAAATCAGCCGAAATACGAATTCCGATTTACTCACCTGTTATCAGGAGAGAACCCAGTGCTGCATCTTTTAGAGCAGCACTGACCCTGAAAAGTAATTCTAAGCGTATTTACCAGTAACTTGTATGTCCTTCCATAGGAATGCATTGTGTGGTTTTCACCAGAAAAGTTTCCAAGTGTCCATTTTTGAAGCGTACAAATATTCCTCTAAAATCAGCCGAAATACGAATTCTGATTTACTCACCTGTTATCAGGAGAAGACCCAGTGCTGCATCTTTTAGACCAGCACTGACTAAGAAAAGTAATTGTAAGCGTACTTACCAGTAACTTGTACTTCCTTCCATAGGTATCCATTGTGTGATTTTCACCAGAAAAGTTTCTAAGTGTCCATTTTTGAAACGTACAAATATTCCTCTAAAATCAGCCGAACTACGAATTCCAATTTACTCACCTGTTATCAGGAGAGAAACCAGTGCTGCATCTTTTAGAGCAGCACTGACCCTGAAAAGTAATTCTAAGCGTACTTACCAGTAACTTGTATTTCCTTCCTTAGGAATCCATTGTGTGGTTTTCACCAGAAAAGTTTCCAAGTGTCCATTTATGAAACGTACAAATATTCCTCTAAAATCAGCCGAACTACGAATTCTGATTTACTCACCGGTTATCAGGAGAGAACCCAGTGCTGCATCTTTTAGAGCAGCACTGCCCCTGAAAAGTAATTCTAAGCGTATTTACCAGTAACTTGTATTTCCTTCCATAGGAATCCATTGTGTGGTTTTCACCAGAAAAGTTTCTAAGTGTCCATTTTTTAGACTTACAAATATTAGTCTAAAATCAGTTGAACTACGAATTCCGATTTACTCACCTGTTATCAGGAGAGAACCCAGGGCTGAATCTTTTAGACCAGCACTGACCATGAAAAGTAATTCTAAGCGTACTTACCAGTAACTTGTACTTCCTTCCATAGGAATCCATTGTGTGATTTTCACCAGAAAAGTTTCTAAGTGTCCATTTTTGAAGCGTACAAATATTCCTCTAAAATCACCCGAACTGCGAATTCTGATTTACTCACCTGTTATCAGGAGAAAACCCAGTGCTGCATCTTTTAGACCAGCACTGACCATGTAAAGTAATTCTAAGCGTACTTACCAGTAACTTGTACTTTCTTCCATAGGAATCCATTGTGCGATTTTCACCAGAAAAGTTTCTAAGTGTCCATTTTTGAAACGTACAAATATTCCTCTAAAATCAGCCGAAATACGAATTCCTATTTACTCACCTGTTATCAGGAGAGAAGCCAGGGCTGCATCTTTTAGCCCAGCACTGACCCTGAAAAGTAATTCTAAGCGTACTTACCAGTAACTTGTATTTCCTTCCATAGGAATCCATTGTGTGGTTTTCACAAGAAAAGTTTCAAAGTGTCCAGTTTTTGAAATGTACAAATATTCCTCTAAAATCAGCCGAACTACGAATTCCGATTTACTCACCTGTTATCAGGAGAGAACCCAGTGCTGCATCTTTTAGAGCAGCACTGACCCTGAAAAGTAATTCTAAGCGTACTTACCAGTAACTTTTATTTCCTTCTATAGGAATCCATTGTGTGATTTTCACCAGAAAAGTTTCTAAGTGTCCATTTTTGAAACGTACAAATATTCCTCTAAAATCAGCCGAAATACGAATTCCGATTTACTCACCTGTTATCAGGAGAGAACCCAGGGCTGCATCTTTTACCCCAGCACTGACCCTGAAAAGTAATTCTAAGCGTACTTACCAGTAACTTTTATTTCCTTCTATAGGAATCCATTGTGTGGTTTTCACCAGAATCGTTTCTAAGTGTCCATTTTTGAAACGTACAAATATTCCTCTAAAATCAGCCGAACTACGAATTCCGATTTACTCACCTGTTATCAGGAATGAACCCAGTGCTGCATCTTTTAGAGCAGCACTGACCCTGAAGAGTAATTCTAAGCGTATTTACCAGTAACTTGTATTTCCTTCCATAGGAATCCATTGTGTGGTTTTCACCAGAAAAGTTTCCAAGTGTCCATTTTTGAAGCGTACAAATATTCCTCTAAAATCAGCCGAAATACGAATTCTGATTTACTCACCTGTTATCAGGAGAAGACCCAGTGCTGCATCTTTTAGACCAGCACTGACTATGAAAAGTAATTGTAAGCGTACTTACCAGTAACTTGTACTTCCTTCCATAGGTATCCATTGTGTGATTTTCACCAGAAAAGTTTCTAAGTGTCCATTTTTGAAATGTACAAATATTCCTCTAAAATCAGCCGAAATACGAATTCTGATTTACTCACCTGTTATCAGGAGAGAACCCAGGGCTGCATCTTTTAGCCCAGCACTGACCCTGAAAAGTAATTCTAAGCAAACTTACCAGTAACTTGTATTTCCTTCCATAGGAATCCATTGTGTGGTTTTCACCAGAAAAGTTTCTTGGTGTCCATTTTTGAAACGTACAAATATTCCTCTAAAATCAGCCGAACTACGAATTCCAATTTACTCACCTGTTATCAGGAGAGAAACCAGTGCTGCATCTTTTAGAGCAGCACTGACCCTGAAAAGTAATTCTAAGCGTACTTACCAGTAACTTGTATTTCCTTCCTTAGGAATCCATTGTTTGGTTTTCACCAGAAAAGTTTCCAAGTGTCCATTTATGAAACGTACAAATATTCCTCTAAAATCAGCCGAACTACGAATTCTGATTTACTCACCGGTTATCAGGAGAGAACCCAGTGCTGCATCTTTTAGAGCAGCACTGACCCTGAAAAGTAATTCTAAGCGTATTTACCAGTAACTTGTATTTCCTTCCATAGGAATCCATTGTGTGGTTTTCACCAGAAAAGTTTCTAAGTGTCCATTTTTTAGACTTACAAATATTCCTCTAAAATCAGTTGAACTACGAATTCCGATTTACTCACCTGTTATCAGGAGAGAACCCAGGGCTGAATCTTTTAGACCAGCACTGACCATGAAAAGTAATTCTAAGCGTACTTACCAGTAACTTGTACTTCCTTCCATAGGAATCCATTGTGTGATTTTCACCAGAAAAGTTTCTAAGTGTCCATTTTTGAAACGTACAAATATTCCTCTAAAATCAGCCGAAATACGAATTCCTATTTACTCACCTGTTATCAGGAGAGACGCCAGGGTTGCATCTTTTAGCCCAGCACTGACCCTGAAAAGTAATTCTAAGCGTACTTACCAGTAACTTGTATTTCCTTCCATAAGAATCCATTGTGTGGTTTTCACCTGAAAAGTTTCTAAGTCTCCAGTTTTTGAAATGTACAAATATTCCTCTAAAATCAGCCGAAATATGAATTCCGATGTACTCACCTGTTATCAGGAGAGAACCCAGTGCTGCATCTTTTAGAGCAGCACTGACCCTGAAAAGTAATTCTAAGCGTATTTACCAGTAACTTTTATTTCCTTCCATAGGAACCCATTGTGTGGTTTTCACCAGAAAAGTTTCCAAATGTCAATTTTTTAGACTTACAAATATTCCTCTAAAATCAGTTGAACTACGAATTCCAATTTACTCACCTGATATCAGGAGAAAACCCAGTGCTGCATCTTTTAGACCAGCACTGACCCTGAAAAGTAATTCTAAGTGTATTTACCAGTAACTTGTATTTCCTTCCATAGGAATCCATTGTGTGGTTTTCACGAGAAAAGTTTCCAAGTGTCCATTTTTGAAGTGTACAAATATTCCTCTAAAATCACCCGAACTGCGAATTCTGATTTACTCACCTGTTATCAGGAGAAAACCCAGTGCTGCATCTTTTAGACCAGCACTGACCCTGAAAAGTAATTCTAAGCATATTTACCACTAACTTGTATTTCCTTCCATAGGAATCCATTGTATGGTTTTCACCAGAAAAGTTTCCAAGTGTCCATTTTTGAAGCGTACAAATATTCCTCTAAAATCACCCGAACTGCGAATTCTGATTTACTCACCTGTTATCAGGAGAAAACCCAGTGCTGCATCTTTTAGACCAGCACTGACCATGAAAAGTAATTCTAAGCGTACTTACCAGTAACTTGTACTTCCTTCCATAGGAATCCTTTGTGTGGTTTTCACCATAAAAGTTTCTAAGTGTCTATTTTTGAAACGTACAAATATTCCTCTAAAATCAGCCGAAATACGAATTCCTATTTACTCACCTGTTATCAGGAGAGAATCCAGGGCTGCATCTTTTAGCCCAGCACTGACCCTGAAAAGTAATTCTAAGCGTACTTACCAGTAACTTGTATTTCCTTCCATAGGAATCCATTGTGTGGTTTTCACCAGAAAAGATTCTAAGTGTCCAGTTTTTGAAATGTACAAATATTCCTCTAAAATCCGCCGAACTACGAATTCCGATTTACTCACCTGTTATCAGGAGAGAACCCAGTGCTGCATCGTTTAGAGCAGCACTGACCCTGAAAAGTAATTCTAAGCGTATTTACCAGTAACTTTTATTTCCTTCCATAGGAATCCATTGTGTGGTTTTCACCAGAAAAGTTTCCAAATGTCAATTTTTTAGACTTACAAATATTCCTCTAAAATCAGTTGAACTACAAATTCCGATTTACTCACCTGATATCAGGAGAGAACCCAGGGCTGCATCTTTTAGAGCAGCACTGACCATGAAAAGTAATTCTAAGCGTACTTACCAGTAACTTGTATTTCCTTCCATAGGAATCCATTGTGTGGTTTTCACCAGAAAAGTTTCTTAATGTCCATTTTTGAAACGTACAAATATTCCTCTAAAATCAGTTGAACTACGAATTCCGATTTACTCACGTGTTATCAGGAGAGAACCCAGTGCTGCATCTTTTAGAGCAGCACTGACCCTTAAAAGTAATTCTAAGTGTATTTACCAGTAACTTGTATTTCCTTCCATAGGAATCCATTGTGTGGTTTTCACCAGAAAAGTTTCCAAGTGTCCATTTTTGAAGCGTACACATATTCCTACAAAATCAGCCGAACTACGAATTCTGATTTACTCACCTGTTATCAGGAGAAGACCCAGTGCTGCATCTTTTAGACCAGCACTGACTATGAAAAGTAATTCTAAGCGTACTTACCAGTAACTTGTACTTTCTTCCATAGGAATCCATTGTGTGATTTTCACCAGAAAAGTTTCTAAGTGTCCATTTTTGAAACGTACAAATATTCCTCTAAAATCAGCCGAAATACGAATTCCGATTTACTCACCTGTTATCAGGAGATAACCCAGGGCTGCATCTTTTACCCCAGCACTGACCCTGAAAAGTAATTCTAAGCGTACTTACCAGTAACTTTTATTTCCTTCCATAGGAATCCATTGTGTGGTTTTCGCCAGAAAAGCTTCTAAGTGTCCATTTTTGAAACATACAAATATTCCTCTAAAATCAGCCAAACTACGAATTCCGATTTAGTCACCTGTTATCAGGAGAGAACCCAGTGCTGCAACTTTTAGAGCAGCACTGACCCTGAAAAGTAATTCTAAGCGTATTTACCAGTAACTTGTATTTCCTTCCATAGGAATCCATTGTGTGGTTTTCACCAGAAAAGTTTCCAAGTGTCCATTTTTGAAGCGTACAAATATTCCTCTAAAATCAGCTGAACTACGAATTCTGATTTACTCACCTGTTATCAGGAGAAGACCCAGTGCTGCATCTTTTAGACCAGCATTGACTATGAGAAGTAATTCTAAGCGTACTTACCAGTAACTTGTAGTTCCTTCCATAGGAATCCATTTGTGTGATTTTCACCAGAAAAGTTTCTAAGTGTCCATTTTTGAAACGTACAAATATTCCTCTAAAATCAACCGAAATACGAATTCCGATTTACTCACCTGTTATCAGGAGAGAACTCAGTGCTGCATCTTTTAGACCAGCACTGACCCTGAAAAGTAGTTCTAAGCGTACTTACCAGTAACTTGTATTTACTTCCTTAGGAATCCATTGTGTGGTTTTCACCAGAAAAGTTTCCAAGTGTCCATTTATGAAATGTACAAATATTCCTCTTAAATCACCCGAACTACGAATTCCGATTTACTCACCTGTTATCAGTTGAGAACCCAGTGCTGCATCTTTTAGAGCAGCACTGACCCTGAAAAGTAATTCTGAGCGTATTTACCGGTAACTTTTATTTCCTTCCATAGGAATCCATTGTGTGGTTTTCGCCAGAAAAGCTTCTAAGTGTCCATTTTTGAAACATACAAATATTCCTCTAAAATCAGCCAAACTACGAATTCCGATTTACTCACCTGTTATCAGGAGAGAACCCAGTGCTGCAACTTTTAGAGCAGCACTGACCCTGAAAAGTAATTCTAAGCGTATTTACCAGTAACTTGTATTTCCTTCCATAGGAATCCATTGTGTGGTTTTCACCAGAAAAGTTTCCAAGTGTCCATTTATGAAACGTGCAAATATTCCTCTAAAATCACCCGAACTACGAATTCCGATTTACTCACCTGTTATCAGTTGAGAATCCAGTGCTGCATCTTTTAGAGCAGCACTGACCCTGAAAAGTAATTCTAAGCGTATTTACCGGTAACTTGTATTTCCTTCCATAGGAATCCATTGTGTGGTTTTCACCAGAAAAGTTTCCAAGTGTCCATTTTTTAGACTTACAAATATTCCTCTAAAATCACCCGAACTGCGAATTCTGATTTACTCACCTGTTATCAGGAGAAAACCCAGTGCTGCATCTTTTAGACCAGCACTGACCCTGAAAAGTAATTCTAAGCGTATTTACCAGTAACTTGTATTTCCTTCCATAGGAATCCATTATGTGATTTTCACCAGAAAAGTTTCCAAGTGTCCATTTTTGAAGCGTACACATATTCCTCTAAAATCAGCCGAACTACGAATTCTGATTTACTCACCTGTTATCAGGAGAAGACCCAGTGCTGCATCTTTTAGACCAGCACTGACTATGAAAAGTAATTCTAAGCGTACTTACCAGTAACTTGTACTTTCTTCCATAGTAATCCATTGTGTGATTTTCACCAGAAAAGTTTCTAAGTGTCCATTTTTGAAACGTACAAATATTCCTCTAAAATCAGCTGAAATACGAATTCCGATTTACTCACCTGTTATCAGGAGAGAACCCAGGGCGGCATCTTTTACCCCAGCACTGACCCTGAAAAGTAATTCTAAGCGTACTTACCAGTCACTTTTATTTCCTTCCATAGGAATCCATTGTGTGGTTTTCGCCAGAAAAGCTTCTAAGTGTCCATTTTTGAAACATACAAATATTCCTCTAAAATCAGCCAAACTACGAATTCCGATTTACTCACGTGTTATCAGGAGAGAACCCAGTGCTGCATCTTTTAGAGCAGCACTGACCCTTAAAAGTAATTCTAAGTGTATTTACCAGTAACTTGTATTTCCTTCCATAGGAATCCATTGTGTGGTTTTCACCAGAAAAGTTTCCAAGTGTCCATTTTTGAAGCGTACACATATTCCTACAAAATCAGCCGAACTACGAATTCTGATTTACTCACCTGTTATCAGGAGAAGACCCAGTGCTGCATCTTTTAGACCAGCACTGACTATGAAAAGTAATTCTAAGCGTACTTACCAGTAACTTGTACTTTCTTCCATAGGAATCCATTGTGTGATTTTCACCAGAAAAGTTTCTAAGTGTCCATTTTTGAAGCGTACAAATATTCCTCTAAAATCAGCCGAAATACGAATTCCGATTTACTCACCTGTTATCAGGAGATAACCCAGGGCTGCATCTTTTACCCCAGCACTGACCCTGAAAAGTAATTCTAAGCGTACTTACCAGTAACTTTTATTTCCTTCCATAGGAATCCATTGTGTGGTTTTCGCCAGAAAAGCTTCTAAGTGTCCATTTTTGAAACATACAAATATTCCTCTAAAATCAGCCGAACTACGAATTCCGATTTACTCACCTGTTATCAGTTGAGAACCCAGTGCTGTATCTTTTAGAGCAGCACTGACCCTGAAAAGTAATTCTGAGCGTATTTACCGGTAACTTGTATTTCCTTCCATAGGAATCCATTGTGTGGTTTTCACCAGAAAAGTTTCCAAGTGTCCATTTTTTAGACTTACAAATATTCCTCTAAAATCACCCGAACTGCGAATTCTGATTTACTCACCTGTTATCAGGAGAAAACCCAGTGCTGCATCTTTTAGACCAGCACTGACCCTGAAAAGTAATTCTAAGCGTATTTACCAGTAACTTGTATTTCCTTCCATAGGAATCCATTGTGTGGTTTTCACCAGAAAAGTTTCCAAGTGTCCATTTTTGAAGCGTACACATATTCCTCTAAAATCAGCCGAACTACGAATTCTGATTTACTCACCTGTTATCAGGAGAAGACCCAGTGCTGCATCTTTTAGACCAGCACTGACTATGAAAAGTAATTCTAAGCGTACTTACCAGTAACTTGTACTTTCTTCCATAGTAATCCATTGTGTGATTTTCACCAGAAAAGTTTCTAAGTGTCCATTTTTGAAACGTACAAATATTCCTCTAAAATCAGCTGAAATACGAATTCCGATTTACTCACCTGTTATCAGGAGAGAACCCAGGGCTGCATCTTTTACCCCAGCACTGACCCTGAAAAGTAATTCTAAGCGTACTTACCAGTCACTTTTATTTCCTTCCATAGGAATCCATTGTGTGGTTTTCGCCAGAAAAGCTTCTAAGTGTCCATTTTTGAAACATACAAATATTCCTCTAAAATCAGCCAAACTACGAATTCCGATTTACTCACCTGTTATCAGGAGAGAACCCAGTGCTGCAACTTTTAGAGCAGCACTGACCCTGAAAAGTAATTCTAAGCGTATTTACCAGTAACTTGTATTTCCTTCCATAGGAATCCATTGTGTGGTTTTCACCAGAAAAGTTTCCAAGTGTCCATTTTTGAAGCGTACAAATATTCCTCTAAAATCAGCTGAACTACGAATTCTGATTTACTCACCTGTTATCAGGAGAAGACCCAGTGCTGCATCTTTTTGACCAGCATTGACTATGAGAAGTAATTCTAAGCGTACTTACCAGTAACTTGTAGTTCCTTCCATAGGAATCCATTTGTGTGATTTTCACCAGAAAAGTTTCTAAGTGTCCATTTTTGAAACGTACAAATATTCCTCTAAAATCAACCGAAATACGAATTCCGATTTACTCACCTGTTATCAGGAGAGAACTCAGTGCTGCATCTTTTAGACCAGCACTGACCCTGAAAAGTAGTTCTAAGCGTACTTACCAGTAACTTGTATTTCCTTCCTTAGGAATCCATTGTGTGATTTTCACCAGAAAAGTTTCCAAGTGTCCATTTATGAAATGTACAAATATTCCTCTTAAATCACCCGAACTACGAATTCCGATTTACTCACCTGTTATCAGTTGAGAACCCAGTGCTGTATCTTTTAGAGCAGCACTGACCCTGAAAAGTAATTCTGAGCGTATTTACCGGTAACTTGTATTTCCTTCCATAGGAATCCATTGTGTGGTTTTCACCAGAAAAGTTTCCAAGTGTCCATTTTTTAGACTTACAAATATTCCTCTAAAATCACCCGAACTGCGAATTCTGATTTACTCACCTGTTATCAGGAGAAAACCCAGTGCTGCATCTTTTAGACCAGCACTGACCCTGAAAAGTAATTCTAAGCGTATTTACCAGTAACTTGTATTTCCTTCCATAGGAATCCATTGTGTGGTTTTCACCAGAAAAGTTTCCAAGTGTCCATTTTTGAAGCGTACACATATTCCTCTAAAATCAGCCGAACTACGAATTCTGATTTACTCACCTGTTATCAGGAGAAGACCCAGTGCTGCATCTTTTAGACCAGCACTGACTATGAAAAGTAATTCTAAGCGTACTTACCAGTAACTTGTACTTTCTTCCATAGTAATCCATTGTGTGATTTTCACCAGAAAAGTTTCTAAGTGTCCATTTTTGAAACGTACAAATATTCCTCTAAAATCAGCTGAAATACGAATTCCGATTTACTCACCTGTTATCAGGAGAGAACCCAGGGCTGCATCTTTTACCCCAGCACTGACCCTGAAAAGTAATTCTAAGCGTACTTACCAGTCACTTTTATTTCCTTCCATAGGAATCCATTGTGTGGTTTTCGCCAGAAAAGCTTCTAAGTGTCCATTTTTGAAACATACAAATATTCCTCTAAAATCAGCCAAACTACGAATTCCGATTTACTCACCTGTTATCAGGAGAGAACCCAGTGCTGCATCTTTTAGAGCAGCACTAACCCTGAAAAGTAATTCTAAGCGTATTTACCAGTAACTTGTATTTCCTTCCATAGGAATCCATTGTGTGGTTTTCACCAGAAAAGTTTCCAAGTGTCCATTTTTGAAACGTAAAACTATTCCTCTAAAATCAGCCGAACTATGAATTTTGATTTACTCACCTGTTATCAGGAATGAACTCAAGGCTGCCTCTTTTAGCCCAGCACTGACCCTGAAGAGCAGCACTGACCTTGAAAAGTAATTTTAAGCGTACTGACCAGTAACTTGTATTTCCTTCCTTAGGAATCCATTGTGTGGTTTTCACCAGAAAAGATTCCAAGTGTCCATTTATGAAACGTACAAATATTCCTCTAAAATCAGCCGAACTACGAATTCCGATTTACTCACCTGTTATCAGGAGAGAACCCAGTGCTGCATCTTTTAGAGCAGCACTGACCCTGAAAAGTAATTCTAAGTGTATTTACCAGTAACTGGTATTTCCTTCCATAGGAATCCATTGTGTGGTTTTCACCAGAAAAGTTTCCAAGTGTCCATTTTTGAAGCGTACAAATATTCCTCTAAAATCACCCGAACTGCAAATTCTGATTTACTCACCTGTTATCAGGAGAAAACCCAGGGCTGCATCTTTTAGACCAGCACTGACCATGAAAAGTAATTCTAAGCGTACTTACTAGTAACTTGTATTTCCTTCCATAGGAATCCATTGTGTGGTTTTCACCAGAAAAGTTTCCAAGTGTCCATTTTTGAAGCGTACAAATATTCCTCTAAAATCACCCGAACTGTGAATTCTGATTTACTCACCTGTTATCAGGAGAAAACCCAGTGCTGCATCTTTTAGAGCAGCACTGACTATGAAAAGTAATTCTAAGCGTATTTACCAGTAACTTTTATTTCCTTCCATAGGAATCCATTGTGTGGTTTTCACCAGAAAAGTTTCCAAATGTCAATTTTTTAGACTTACAAATATTCCTCTAAAATCAGTTGAACTACGAATTCCTATTTAATCACCTGTTATCAGGAGAGAACACAGTGCTGCCTCTTTTAGAGCAGGACTGACCCTGAAAAGTAATTCTAAGTGTATTTACCAGTAACTTGTATTTCCTTCCATAGGAATCCATTGTGTGGTTTTCACCAGAAAAGTTTCCAAGTGTCCATTTTTGAAGCGTACACATATTCCTCTAAAATCAGCCGAACTACGAATTCTGATTTACTCACCTGTTATCAGGAGAAGACCCAGTGCTGCATCTTTTAGACCAGCACTGACTATGAAAAGTAATTCTAAGTGTACTTACCAGTAACTTGTACTTTCTTCCATAGGAATCCATTGTGTGATTTTCACCAGAAAAGTTTCTAAGTGTCCTTTTTTGAAACGTACAAATATTCCTCTAAAATCAGCCGAAATACGAATTCCGATTTACTTACCTGTTATCAGGAGAGAACCCAGGGCTGCATCTTTTACCCCAGCACTGACCCTGAAAAGTAATTCTAAGCATACTTACCAGTAACTTTTATTTCCTTCCATAGGAATCCATTGTGTGGTTTTCGCCAGAAAAGCTTCTAAGTGTCCATTTTTGAAACATACAAATATTCCTCTAAAATCAGCCGAACTACGAATTCCGATTTACTCACCTGTTATCAGGAGAGAAACCAGGGCTGCATCTTTAAGACCTGCACTGACCCTAAAAAGTAATTCAAATCGTACTTACCAGTAACTTGTATTTCATTCAATAGGAATCATTGTGTGGTTTTCACCAGAAAAGTTTCCAAGTGTCCATTTTTGAAATGTACAAATATTCCTCTAAAATCAGCCAAACTACGAATTCCGATTTACTCACCTGTTATCAGGAGAGAACCCAGTGCTGCATCTTTTAGAGCAGTGCTGACCCTGAAAAGTAATTCTAAGCGTACTTACCAGTAACTTGTATTTCCTTCCATAGTAATCAATTGTGTGGTTTTCACCAGAAAAGTTTCTAAGTGTCAATTTTTGAAATGTACAAATATTCCTCTAAAATCAGCAGAACTCTGAATTCCGATTTACTCACCTGTTATCAGGAGAGAACCCAGTGCTGCAAATTTTAGCCCAGCACTGACCCTGAAAAGTAATTCTAAGTGTACTCACCAGTAACTTGTATTTCCTTCCATAGGAATCCATTGCGTGGTTTTCACCAGAAAAGTTTCCAAGTGTCAATTTTTGAAACTTACACATATTCCTCTAAAATCAGTTGAACTACGAATTCCGATTTACTCACCTGTTATCAGGAGAGACCCCAGTGCTGCATCTTTTAGAGCAGCACTGACCGTGAAAAGTAATTCTAAGCGTACATACCTGTAACTTGTACTTCCTTCCATAGGAATCCATTGTGTGTTTTTCACCAGCAAAGTTTCTAAGTGTCCAATTTTGAAACGTACAAATAGTCCTCTAAAATCAGCCGAAATACGAATTCCGATTTACTGACCTGTTATCAGGAGAGAACCCAGGGCTGCATCTTTTAGCCCAGCACTGACCCTTAAAAGTAATTCCAAGCATACTTACCAGTAACTTGTATTTCGTTCCATAGGAATCAATTGTGTGGTTTTCACCAGAAAAGATTTTAAGTGTCCATTTTTGAAACATACACATATTCCTCTAAAATCAGCCGAACTACGAATTTCAATTTACTCACCTGTTATCAGGAGAGAACCCAGTGCTCCATCTTTTAGCCCAGCACTGCCCCTGAAAAGTAATTCTAAGCGTATTTACCAGTAACTTGTATTTCCTTCCATAGGAATCCATTGTGTGGTTTTCACCAGAAGAGTTTCCAAGTGTGCATTTTTGAAACATACAAATATTCCTCTAAAATCAGTTGAACTACAAATTCCGATTTACTCACCTGTTATCAGGAGAGAACCCAGTGCTGCATCTTTTAGAGCAGCACTGACCCTGAAAAGTAATTCTAAGCGTACTTACCAGTAACTTGAACTTCCTTTCTTAGGAATCCATTGTGTGGTTTTCACCAGAAAAGTTTCCAAGTGTCCATTTTTGAAATGTACAAATATTCCTATAAAATCAGCCAAACTACGAATTCCGATTTACTCACCTGTTATCAGGAGAAAACCCAGTGCTACATCTTTTAGACCAGCACTGACCATGAAAAGTAATTTTAAGCGTACTTACCAGTAACTTGTACTTCCTTCCATAGGAATACATTGTGTGGTTTTCACCAGAAAAGTTTCTAAGTGTCCATTTTTGAAACGTACAAATATTCCTCTAAAATCAGCCGAAATACGAATTCCGATTTACTCACCTGTTATCAGCAGAGAACCCAGGGCTGCATCTTTTAACCCAGCACTGACCCTTAAAAGTAATTCCAAGCATACTTACCAGTAACTTGTATTTCGTTCCATAGGAATCAATTGTGTGGTTTTCACCAGAAAAGATTTTAAGTGTCCATTTTTGAAACATACACATATTCCTGTAAAATCAGCAGAACTCTGAATTCCGATTTACTCACCTATTATCAGGAGAGAACCCAGTGCTGCAAATTTTAGCCCAGCACTGACCCTGAAAAGTAATTCTAAGTGTACTCACCAGTAACTTGTATTTCCTTCCATAGGAATCCATTGCGTGGTTTTCACCAGAAAAGTTTCCAAGTGTCAATTTTTGAAACTTACACATATTCCTCTAAAATCAGTTGAACTACGAATTCCGATTTACTCACCTGTTATCAGGAGAGACCCCAGTGCTGCATCTTTTAGAGCAGCACTGACCGTGAAAAGTAATTCTAAGCGTACATACCTGTAACTTGTACTTCCTTCCATAGGAATCCATTGTGTGTTTTTCACCAGCAAAGTTTCTAAGTGTCCAATTTTGAAACGTACAAATAGTCCTCTAAAATCAGCCGAAATACGAATTCCGATTTACTGACCTGTTATCAGGAGAGAACCCAAGGCTGCATCTTTTAGCCCAGCACTGACCCTTAAAAGTAATTCCAAGCATACTTACCAGTAACTTGTATTTCGTTCCATAGGAATCAATTGTGTGGTTTTCACCAGAAAAGATTTTAAGTGTCCATTTTTGAAACATACACATATTCCTCTAAAATCAGCCGAACTACGAATTTCAATTTACTCACCTGTTATCAGGAGAGAACCCAGTGCTCCATCTTTTAGCCCAGCACTGCCCCTGAAAAGTAATTCTAAGCGTATTTACCAGTAACTTGTATTTCCTTCCATAGGAATCCATTGTGTGGTTTTCACCAGAAGAGTTTCCAAGTGTGCATTTTTGAAACATACAAATATTCCTCTAAAATCAGTTGAACTACGAATTCCAATTTACTCACCTGTTATCAGGAGAGAACCCAGTGCTGCATCTTTTAGAGCAGCACTGACCCTGAAAAGTAATTCTAAGCGTACTTACCAGTAACTTGAACTTCCTTTCTTAGGAATCCATTGTGTGGTTTTCACCAGAAAAGTCTCCAAGTGTCCATTTTTGAAATGTACAAATATTCCTCTAAAATCAGCCAAACTACGAATTCCGATTTACTCACCTGTTATCAGGAGAAAACCCAGTGCTACATCTTTTAGACCAGCACTGACCATGAAAAGTAATTTTAAGCGTACTTACCAGTAACTTGTACTTCCTTCCATAGGAATACATTGTGTGGTTTTCACCAGAAAAGTTTCTAAGTGTCCATTTTTGAAATGTACAAATATTCTTCTAAAATAAGCCGAACTACGAATTCTGATTTATTCACCTGTGATCAGGAGAGAAACCAGGGCTGCATCTTTAAGCCCTGCACTGACCCTGAAAAGTAATTCAAATCGTACTTACCAGTAACTTCTATTTCCTTCAATAGGAATCATTGTGTGGTTTTCACCAGAAAAGTTTCTGAGTGTCCATTTTTGAAACGTACAAATATTCCTCTAAAATCAGCCGAACAACGAATTCCGATTTACTCACCTGTTATCAGGAGAGGACCCAGTGCTGCATCTTTTAGCCCAGCACTGACCCTGAAAAGTAATTCTAAGCATACTTACCAGTAACTTGTATTTCCTTCCATAGGAATCCATTGTGTGGTTTTCACTAGAAGAGTTTCCAAGTGTCCATTTTTGAAACATACAAATATTCCTCTAAAATCAGTTGAACTACGAATTCCGATTTACTCACCTGTTATCAGGAGAGAACCCAGTGCTGCATCTTTTAGAGCAGCACTGACCCTGAAAAGTAATTCTAAGCGTACTTACCAGTAACTTGTACTTCCTTTCTTAGGAATCCATTGTGTGGTTTTGACCAGAAAAGTTTCCAAGTGTCCATTTTTGAAATGTACAAATATTCCTCTAAAATCAGCCAAACTACGAATTTCGATTTACTTACCTGTTATCAGGAGAAAACCCAGTGCTGCATCTTTTAGACCAGCACTGACCATGAAAAGTAATTCTAAGCGTACTTACCAGTAACTTGTACTTCCTTCCATAGGAATCCATTGTGTGGTTTTCACCAGAAAAGTTTCTAAGTTTCCATTTTTGAAACGTACAAATATTCCTCTAAAATCAGCCGAAATACGAATTCCGATTTACTCACCTGTTATCAGGAGAGAACCCAGGGCTGCGTCTTTTAACCCAGCACTGACCCTGAAAAGTAATTCTAAGCATACTTACCAGTAACTTGTATTTTCTTCCATAGGAATCCATTGTGTGGTTTTCACCAGAAAAGTTTCTAAGTGTCCATTTTTGAAACGTACAAATATTCCTCTAAAATCAGCCGAACTACGAATTCCAATTTACTCACCTGTTATCAGGAGAGAACCCAGTGCTGCATCTTTTAGATCAGCACTGACCCTGAAAAGTAATTCTAAGCGTACTTACCAGTAACTTGTATTTCCTTCCTTAGGAATCCATTGTGTGGTTTTCACCAGAAAAGTTTCCAAGTGTCCATTTCTGAAACGTACAAATATTCTTCTAAAATCAGCCGAACTATGCATTCTGATTTACTCACCTGTTATCAGGAATGAACTCAAGGCTGCATCTTTTAGCCCAGCACTGACCCTGAAATGTAATCCTAATCGTACTTACCAGTAACTTGTATTTCCTTCCATAGGAATCCATTGTGTGGTTTTCACCAGAAAAGTTTCCAAGTGCCCATTTTTGAAATGTACAAATATTCTTCTAAAATAAGCCAAACTACGAATTCCGATTTACTCACCTGTGATCAGGAGAGAAACCAGGGCTGCATCTTTAAGCCCTGCACTGACCCTGAAAAGTAATTCAAATCATACTTACCAGTAACTTGTATTTCCTTCAATAGGAATCATTGTGTGGTTTTCACCAGAAAAGTTTCTGAGTGTCCATTTTTGAAACGTACAAATATTCCTCTAAAATCAGCCGAACAACAAATTCTGATTTACTCACCTGTTGTCAGGAGAGGACCCAGAGCTGCATCTTTTAGCCCAGCACTGACCCTGAAAAGTAATTCTAAGCATACTTACCAGTAACTTGTATTTCCTTCCATAGGAATCCATTGTGTGTTTTTCACCAGAAAAGTTTCTAAGTGTCCATTTTTGAAACGTACAAATATTCCTTTAAAATCAGCTGAACTACGAATTCCAATTTACTCACCTGTTATCAGGAGATAACCCAGTGCTGCATCTTTTAGAGCAGCACTGACCCTGAAAAGTAATTCTAAGCGTACTTACCAGTAACTTGTATTTCCTTCCATAGGAATCCATTCTGTGGTTTTCACCAGAAAAGTTTCCAAGTATCCATTTTTGAAACGTACAAATATTCCTTTAAAATCAGCCGAACTATGAATTCCGATGTAATCAACTGTTATCAGGAATGAACTCAAGGCTGCATCTTTTAGCCCAGCACTGACCCTGAAATGTCATCCTAATCGTACTTACCAGTAACTTGTATTTCCTTCCATAGGAATCCATTGTGTGGTTTTCACCAGAAAAGTTTCCAAGTGCCCATTTTTGAAATGTACAAATATTCTTCTAAAATCAGCTGAACTACGAATTCCGATTTAATCACCTGTGATCAGGAGAGAAACCAGGGCTGCATCTTTAAGCCCTGCACTGACCCTGAAAAGTAATTCAAATCATACTTACCAGTAACTTGTATTTCCTTCAATAGGTATCATTGTGTGGTTTTCACCAGAAAAGTTTCTGAGTGTCCATTTTCTGAAACGTACAAATATTCCTCTAAAATCAGTCGAACTACGAATTCCGATTTACTCACCTGTTATCAGGAGAGAACCCAGTGCTGCATCTTTTAGAGCAGCGCTGACCCTGAAAAGTAATTCTAAGCGTACTTACCAGTAACTTGTATTTCCTTCCTTAGTAATCAATTGTGTGGTTTTCACCAGAAATGTTTCTAAGTGTCAATTTTTGTAATGTACAAATATTCCTCTAAAATCAGCAGAACTCTGAATTCCGATTTACTCACCTGTTATCAGGAGAGAACCCAGTGCTGCAAATTTTAGCCCAGCACTGACCCTGAAAAGTAATTCTAAGTGTACTCACCAGTAACTTGTATTTTCTTCCATAGGAATCCATTGTGTGGTTTTCACCAGAAAAGTGTCCAAGTGTCCATTTTTGAAACTTACACATATTCCTCTAAAATCAGTTGAACTACGAATTCCGATTTACTCACCTGTTATCAGGAGAGACCCCAGTGCTGCATCTTTTAGAGCAGCACTGACCGTGAAAAGTAATTCTAAGCGTACATAACTGTCACTTGTACTTCCTTCCATAGGAATCCATTGTGTGTTTTTCACCAGCAAAGTTTCTAAGTGTCCAATTTTGAAACGTACAAATAGTCCTCTAAAATCAGCCGAAATACGAATTCCGATTTACTGACCTGTTATCAGGAGAGAACCCAGGGCTGCATCTTTTAGCCCAGCACTGACCCTTAAAAGTAATTCCAAGCATACTTACCAGTAACTTGTATTTTGTTCCATAGGAATCAATTGTGTGGTTTTCACCAGAAAAGATTTTAAGTGTCCATTTTTGAAACATACACATATTCCTCTAAAATCAGCCGAACTACGAATTTCAATTTACTCACCTGTTATCAGGAGAGAACCCAGTGCTCCATCTTTTAGCCCAGCACAGCCCCTGAAAAGTAATTCTAAGCGTACTTACCAGTAACTTGTATTTCCTTCCATAGGAATCCATTGTGTGGTTTTCACGAGAAGAGTTTACAAGTGTGCATTTTTGAAACATACAAATATTCCTCTAAAATCAGCCAAACTACGAATTCCGATTTACTCACCTGTTATCAGGAGAAAATCCAGTGCTACATCTTTTAGACCAGCACTGACCATGAAAAGTAATTTTAAGCGTACTTACCAGTAACTTGTACTTCCTTCCATAGGAATACATTGTGTGGTTTTCACCAGAAAAGTTTCTAAGTGTCCATTTTTGAAACGTACAAATATTCCTCTAAAATCAGCCGAAATACGAATTCCGATTTACTCACCTGTTATCAGGAGAGAACCCAGGGCTGCATCTTTTAACCCAGCACTGACCCTGAAAAGTAATTCTAAGCATACTTACCAGTAACTTGTATTTCCTTCCATAGGAATCCATTGTGTGGTTTTCACCAGAAAAGTTTCTAAGTGTCCATTTTTGAAACGTACAAATATTCCTCTAAAATCAGCCAAACTACGAATTCCAATTTACTCACCTGTTATCAGGAGAGAACCCAGTGCTGCATCTTTTAGAGCAGCACTGACCCTGAAAAGTAATTCTAAGCGTACTTACCAGTAACTTGTATTTCCTTCCATAGGAATCCATTGTGTGGTTTTCACCAGAAAAGTTTCCAAGTGTCCATTTTTGAAACGTACAAATATTCCTCTAAAATCAGCCAAACTATGAATTCTGATTTACTCACCTGTTATCAGGAATGAACTCAAGGCTGCATCTTTTAGCCCAGCACTGACCCTGAAATGTAATCCTAATCGTACTTACCAGTAACTTGTATTTCCTTCCATAGGAATCCATTGTGTGGTTTTCACCAGAAAAGTTTCCAAGTGCCCATTTTTGAAATGTACAAATATTCTTCTAAAATAAGCCGAACTACGAATTCTGATTTATTCACCTGTGATCAGGAGAGAAACCAGGGCTGCATCTTTAAGCCCTGCACTGACCCTGAAAAGTAATTCAAATCGTACTTACCAGTAACTTCTATTTCCTTCAATAGGAATCATTGTGTGGTTTTCACCAGAAAAGTTTCTGAGTGTCCATTTTTGAAACATACAAATATTCATCTAAAATCAGTTGAACTACGAATTCCGATTTACTCACCTGTTATCAGGAGAGAACCCAGTGCTGCATCTTTTAGAGCAGCACTGACCCTGAAAAGTAATTCTAAGCGTACTTACCAGTAACTTGTACTTCCTTTCTTAGGAATCCATTGTGTGGTTTTGACCAGAAAAGTTTCCAAGTGTCCATTTTTGAAATGTACAAATATTCCTCTAAAATCAGCCAAACTACGAATTTCGATTTACTCACCTGTTATCAGGAGAAAACCCAGTGCTGCATCTTTTAGACCAGCACTGACCATGAAAAGTAATTCTAAGCGTACTTACCAGTAACTTGTACTTCCTTCCATAGGAATCCATTGTGTGGTTTTCACCAGAAAAGTTTCTAAGTGTCCATTTTTGAAACGTACAAATATTCCTCTAAAATCAGCCGAAATACGAATTCCGATTTACTCACCTGTTATCAGGAGAGAACCCAGGGCTGCGTCTTTTAACCCAGCACTGACCCTGAAAAGTAATTATAAGCATACTTACCAGTAACTTGTATTTTCTTCCATAGGAATCCATTGTGTGGTTTTCACCAGAAAAGTTTCCAAGTGTCCATTTCTGAAACGTACAAATATTCTTCTAAAATCAGCCGAACTATGCATTCTGATTTACTCACCTGTTATCAGGAATGAACTCAAGGCTGCATCTTTTAGCCCAGCACTGCCCCTGAAATGTCATCCTAATCGTACTTACCAGTAACTTGTATTTCCTTCCATAGGAATCCATTGTGTGGTTTTCACCAGAAAAGTTTCCAAGTGCCCATTTTTGAAATGTACAAATATTCCTCTAAAATCAGCCAAACTACGAATTCCGATTTACTCACCTGTTATCAGGAGAAAACCCAGTGCTACATCTTTTAGACCAGCACTGACCATGAAAAGTAATTTTAAGCGTACTTACCAGTAACTTGTACTTCCTTCCATAGGAATCCATTGTGTGGTTTTCACCAGAAAAGTTTCTAAGTGTCCATTTTTGAAACGTACAAATATTCCTCTAAAATCAGCCGAAATACGAATTCCGATTTACTCACCTGTTATCAGGAGAGAACCCAGGGCTGCATCTTTTAACCCAGCACTGACCCTGAAAAGTAATTCTAAGCATACTTACTAGTAACTTGTATTTCCTTCCATAGGAATCCATTGTGTGGTTTTCACCAGAAAAGTTTCTAAGTGTCCATTTTTGAAACGTACAAATATTCCTCTAAAATCAGCCAAACTACGAATTCCAATTTACTCGCCTGTTATCAGGAGAGAACCCAGTGCTGCATCTTTTAGCCCAGCACTGACCCTGAAATGTAATCCTAATCGTACTTACCAGTAACTTGTATTTCCTTCCATAGGAATCCATTGTGTGGTTTTCACCAGAAAAGTTTCCAAGTGCCCATTTTTGAAATGTACAAATATTCTTCTAAAATAAGCCGAACTACAAATTCTGATTTACTGACCTGTGATCAGGAGAGAAACCAGGGCTGCATCTTTTAGCCCAGCACTGCCCCTGAAAAGTAATTCTAAGTGTACTTACCAGTAACTTGTATTTCCTTCCATAGGAATCCATTGTGTTGTTTTCACCAGAAGAGTTTCCAAGTGTCCATTTTTGAAATGTACAAATATTCCTTTAAAATCAGCCAAACTACGAATTCCGATTTACTCACCTGTTATCAGGAGAAAACCCAGTGCTGCATCTTTTAGACCAGCACTGACCATGAAAAGTAATTCTAAGCGTACTTACCAGTAACTTGTACTTCCTTCCATAGGAATCCATTGTGTGGTTTTCACCAGAAAAGTTTCTAAGTGTCCACTTTTGAAACGTACAAATATTCCTCTAAAATCAGCCGAAATACGAATTCCGATTTACTCACCTGTTATCAGGAGAGAACCCAGGGCTGCATCTTTTAACCCAGCACTGACCCTGAAAAGTAATTCTAAGCATACTTATCAGTAACTTGTATTTCCTTCCATAGGAATCCATTGTGTGGTTTTCACCAGAAAAGTTTCTAAGTGTCCATTTTTGAAACGTACAAATATTCCTTTAAAATCAGCCGAACTATGAATTCCGATGTAATCAACTGTTATCAGGAATGAACTCAAGGCTGCATCTTTTAGCCCAGCACTGACCCTGAAATGTCATCCTAATCGTACTTACCAGTAACTTGTATTTCCTTCCATAGGAATCCATTGTGTGGTTTTCACCAGAAAAGTTTCCAAGTGCCCATTTTTGAAATGTACAAATATTCTTCTAAAATCAGCTGAACTACGAATTCCGATTTAATCACCTGTGATCAGGAGAGAAACCAGGGCTGCATCTTTAAGCCCTGCACTGACCCTGAAAAGTAATTCAAATCATACTTACCAGTAACTTGTATTTCCTTCAATAGGTATCATTGTGTGGTTTTCACCAGAAAAGTTTCTGAGTGTCCATTTTCTGAAACGTACAAATATTCCTCTAAAATCAGTCGAACTACGAATTCCGATTTACTCACCTGTTATCAGGAGAGAACCCAGTGCTGCATCTTTTAGAGCAGCGCTGACCCTGAAAAGTAATTCTAAGCGTACTTACCAGTAACTTGTATTTCCTTCCTTAGTAATCAATTGTGTGGTTTTCACCAGAAATGTTTCTAAGTGTCAATTTTTGTAATGTACAAATATTCCTCTAAAATCAGCAGAACTCTGAATTCCGATTTACTCACCTGTTATCAGGAGAGAACCCAGTGCTGCAAATTTTAGCCCAGCACTGACCCTGAAAAGTAATTCTAAGTGTACTCACCAGTAACTTGTATTTTCTTCCATAGGAATCCATTGTGTGGTTTTCACCAGAAAAGTGTCCAAGTGTCCATTTTTGAAACTTACACATATTCCTCTAAAATCAGTTGAACTACGAATTCCGATTTACTCACCTGTTATCAGGAGAGACCCCAGTGCTGCATCTTTTAGAGCAGCACTGACCGTGAAAAGTAATTCTAAGCGTACATAACTGTCACTTGTACTTCCTTCTATAGGAATCCATTGTGTGTTTTTCACCAGCAAAGTTTCTAAGTGTTCAATTTTGAAACGTACAAATAGTCCTCTAAAATCAGCCGAAATACGAATTCCGATTTACTGACCTGTTATCAGGAGAGAACCCAGGGCTGCATCTTTTAGCCCAGCACTGACCCTTAAAAGTAATTCCAAGCATACTTACCAGTAACTTGTATTTTGTTCCATAGGAATCAATTGTTTGGTTTTCACCAGAAAAGATTTTAAGTGTCCATTTTTGAAACATACACATATTCCTCTAAAATCAGCCGAACTACGAATTTCAATTTACTCACCTGTTATCAGGAGAGAACCCAGTGCTCCATCTTTTAGCCCAGCACTGCCCCTGAAAAGTAATTCTAAGCGTACTTACCAGTAACTTGTATTTCCTTCCATAGGAATCCATTGTGTGGTTTTCACCAGAAGAGTTTCCAAGTGTGCATTTTTGAAACATACAAATATTCCTCTAAAATCAGCCAAACTACGAATTCCGATTTACTCACCTGTTATCAGGAGAAAATCCAGTGCTACATCTTTTAGACCAGCACTGACCATGAAAAGTAATTTTAAGCGTACTTACCAGTAACTTGTACTTCCTTCCATAGGAATACATTGTGTGGTTTTCACCAGAAAAGTTTCTAAGTGTCCATTTTTGAAACGTACAAATATTCCTCTAAAATCAGCCGAAATACGAATTCCGATTTACTCACCTGTTATCAGGAGAGAACCCAGGGCTGCATCTTTTAACCCAGCACTGACCCTGAAAAGTAATTCTAAGCATACTTACCAGTAACTTGTATTTCCTTCCATAGGAATCCATTGTGTGGTTTTCACCAGAAAAGTTTCTAAGTGTCCATTTTTGAAACGTACAAATATTCCTCTAAAATCAGCCAAACTACGAATTCCAATTTACTCACCTGTTATCAGGAGAGAACCCAGTGCTGCATCTTTTAGAGCAGCACTGACCCTGAAAAGTAATTCTAAGCGTACTTACCAGTAACTTGTATTTCCTTCCATAGGAATCCATTGTGTGGTTTTCACCAGAAAAGTTTCCAAGTGTCCATTTTTGAAACGTACAAATATTCCTCTAAAATCAGCCAAACTATGAATTCTGATTTACTCACCTGTTATCAGGAATGAACTCAAGGCTGCATCTTTTAGCCCAGCACTGACCCTGAAATGTAATCCTAATCGTACTTACCAGTAACTTGTATTTCCTTCCATAGGAATCCATTGTGTGGTTTTCACCAGAAAAGTTTCCAAGTGCCCATTTTTGAAATGTACAAATATTCTTCTAAAATAAGCCGAACTACGAATTCTGATTTATTCACCTGTGATCAGGAGAGAAACCAGGGCTGCATCTTTAAGCCCTGCACTGACCCTGAAAAGTAATTCAAATCGTACTTACCAGTAACTTCTATTTCCTTCAATAGGAATCATTGTGTGGTTTTCACCAGAAAAGTTTCTGAGTGTCCATTTTTGAAACATACAAATATTCATCTAAAATCAGTTGAACTACGAATTCCGATGTACTCACCTGTTATCAGGAGAGAACCCAGTGCTGCATCTTTTAGAGTAGCACTGACCCTGAAAAGTAATTCTAAGTGTACTTACCAGTAACTTGTATTTCCTTCCATAGGAATCCATTGTGTGGTTTTCACCAGAAGAGTTTCCAAGTGTCCATTTTTGAAACATACAAATATTCCTCTAAAATCAGTTGAACTACGAATTCCGATTTACTCACCTGTTATCAGGAGAGAACCCAGTGCTGCATCTTTTAGAGCAGCACTGACCCTGAAAAGTAATTCTAAGCGTACTTACCAGTAACTTGTACTTCCTTTCTTAGGAATCCATTGTGTGGTTTTGACCAGAAAAGTTTCCAAGTGTCCATTTTTGAAATGTACAAATATTCCTCTAAAATCAGCCAAACTACGAATTTCGATTTACTCACCTGTTATCAGGAGAAAACCCAGTGCTGCATCTTTTAGACCAGCACTGACCATGAAAAGTAATTCTAAGCGTACTTACCAGTAACTTGTACTTCCTTCCATAGGAATCCATTGTGTGGTTTTCACCAGAAAAGTTTCTAAGTGTCCATTTTTGAAACGTACAAATATTCCTCTAAAATCAGCCGAAATACGAATTCCGATTTACTCACCTGTTATCAGGAGAGAACCCAGGGCTGCGTCTTTTAACCCAGCACTGACCCTGAAAAGTAATTATAAGCATACTTACCAGTAACTTGTATTTTCTTCCATAGGAATCCATTGTGTGGTTTTCACCAGAAAAGTTTCCAAGTGTCCATTTCTGAAACGTACAAATATTCTTCTAAAATCAGCCGAACTATGCATTCTGATTTACTCACCTGTTATCAGGAATGAACTCAAGGCTGCATCTTTTAGCCCAGCACTGCCCCTGAAATGTCATCCTAATCGTACTTACCAGTAACTTGTATTTCCTTCCATAGGAATCCATTGTGTGGTTTTCACCAGAAAAGTTTCCAAGTGCCCATTTTTGAAATGTACAAATATTCTTCTAAAATCAGCTGAACTATGAATTCCGATTTAATCACCTGTGATCAGGAGAGAAACCAGGGCTGCATCTTTAGCCCTGCACTGACCCTGAAAAGTAATTCAAATCATACTTACCAGTAACTTGTATTTCCTTCAATAGGTATCATTGTGTGGTTTTCACCAGAAAAGTTTCAGAGTGTCCATTTTTTAAACGTACAAATATTCCTCTAAAATCAGTCGAACTACGAATTCCGATTTACTCACCTGTTATCAGGAATGAACTCAAGGCTGCATCTTTTAGCCCAGCACTGACCCTGAAATGTAATCCTAATCGTACTTACCAGTAACTTGTATTTCCTTCCATAGGAATCCATTGTGTGGTTTTCACGAGAAAAGTTTCCAAGTGCCCATTTTTGAAATGTACAAATATTCTTCTAAAATAAGCCGAACTACAAATTCTGATTTACTGACCTGTGATCAGGAGAGAAACCAGGGCTGCATCTTTTAGCCCAGCACTGCCCCTGAAAAGTAATTCCAAGCATACTTACCAGTAACTTGTATTTCCTTCCATAGGAATCCATTGTGTTTTCACCAGAAGAGTTTCCAAGTGTCCATTTTTGAAACATACAAATATTCCTCTAAAATCAGTTGAACTACGAATTCCGATTTACTCACCTGTTATCAGGAGAAAACCCAGTGCTGCATCTTTTAGACCAGCACTGACCATGAAAAGTAATTCTAAGCGTACTTACCAGTAACTTGTACTTCCTTCCATAGGAATCCATTGTGTGGTTTTCACCAGAAAAGTTTCTAAGTGTCCACTTTTGAAACGTACAAATATTCCTCTAAAATCAGCCGAAATACGTATTCCGATTTACTCACCTGTTATCAGGAGAGAACCCAGGGCTGCATCTTTTAACCCAGCACTGACCCTGAAAAGTAATTCTAAGCATACTTACCAGTAACTTGTATTTCCTTCCATAGGAATCCATTGTGTGGTTTTCACCAGAAAAGTTTCTAAGTGTCCATTTTTGAAACGTACAAATATTCCTTTAAAATCAGCCGAACTATGAATTCCGATTTAATCAACTGTTATCAGGAATGAACTCAAGGCTGCATCTTTTAGCCCAGCACTGACCCTGAAATGTCATCCTAATCGTACTTACCAGTAACTTGTATTTCCTTCCATAGGAATCTATTGTGTGGTTTTCACCAGAAAAGTTTCCAAGTGCCCATTTTTGAAATGTACAAATATTCTTCTAAAATCAGCTGAACTACGAATTCCGATTTAATCACCTGTGATCAGGAGAGAAACCAGGGCTGCATCATTAAGCCCTGCACTGACCCTGAAAAGTAATTCAAATCATACTTACCAGTAACTTGTATTTCCTTCAATAGGTATCATTGTGTGGTTTTCACCAGAAAAGTTTCAGAGTGTCCATTTTTTAAACGTACAAATATTCCTCTAAAATCAGTCGAACTACGAATTCCGATTTACTTACCTGTTATCAGGAGAGAACCCAGTGCTGCATCTTTTAGAGCAGCGCTGACCCTGAAAAGTAATTCTAAGCGTACTTACCAGTAACTTGTATTTCCTTCCATAGTAATCAATTGTGTGGTTTTCATCAGAAAAGTTTCTAAGTGTCAATTTTTGTAATGTACAAATATTCCTCTAAAATCAGCAGAACTCTGAATTCCGATTTACTCACCTGTTATCAGGAGAGAACCCAGTGCTGCAAATTTTAGCCCAGCACTGACCCTGAAAAGTAATTCTAAGTGTACTCACCAGTAACTTGTATTTCCTTCCATAGGAATCCATTGAGTGGATTTCACCAGAAAAGTGTCCAAGTGTCCATTTTTGAAACTTACACATATTCCTCTAAAATCAGTTGAACTACGAATTCCGATTTACTCACCTGTTATCAGGAGAGACCCCAGTGCTGCATCTTTTAGAGAAGCACTGACCGTGAAAAGTAATTCTAAGCGTACATACCTGTCACTTGTACTTCCTTCCATAGGAATCCATTGTGTGTTTTTCACCAGCAAAGTTTCTAAGTGTCCAATTTTGAAACGTACAAATAGTCCTCTAAAATCAGCCGAAATACGAATTCCGATTTACTGACCTGTTATCAGGAGAGAACCCAGGGCTGCATCTTTTAGCCCAGCACTGACCCTTAAAAGTAATTCCAAGCATACTTACCAGTAACTTGTATTTCGTTCCATAGGAATCAATTGTGTGGTTTTCACCAGAAAAGATTTTAAGTGTCCATTTTTGAAACATACACATATTCCTCTAAAATCAGCCGAACTACGAATTTCAATTTACTCACCTGTTATCAGGAGAGAACCCAGTGCTCCATCTTTTAGCCCAGCACTGCCCCTGAAAAGTAATTCTAAGCGTACTTACCAGTAACTTGTATTTCCTTCCATAGGAATCCATTGTGTGGTTTTCACCAGAAGAGTTTCCAAGTGTCCATTTTTGAAACATACAAATATTCCTCTAAAATCAGTTGAACTACGAATTCCGATTTACTCACCTGTTATCAGGAGAGAACCCAGTGCTGCATCTTTTAGAGCAGCACTGACCCTGAAAAGTAATTCTAAGCGTACTTACCAGTAACTTGAACTTCCTTTCTTAGGAATCCATTGTGTGGTTTTCACCAGAAAAGTTTCCAAGTGTCCATTTTTGAAATGTACAAATATTCCTCTAAAATCAGCCAAACTACGAATTCCGATTTACTCACCTGTTATAAGGAGAAAACCCAGTGCTACATCTTTTAGACCAGCACTGACCATGAAAAGTAATTTTAAGCATACTTACCAGTAACTTGTATTTCCTTCCATAGGAATCCATTGTGTGTTTTTCACCAGAAAAGTTTCTAAGTGTCCATTTTTTAAACGTACAAATATTCCTCTAAAATGAGCCAAACTACGAATTCCAATTTACTCACCTGTTATCAGGAGAGAACCCAGTGCTGCATCTTTTAGAGCAGCACTGACCCTGAAAAGTAATTCTAAGCGTACTTACCAGTAACTTGTATTTCCTTCCATAGGAATCCATTGTGTGGTTTTCACCAGAAAAGTTTCCAAGTGTCCATTTCTGAAACGTACAAATATTCCTCTAAAATCAGCCGAACTATGAATTCTGATTTACTCACCTGTTATCAGGAATGAACTCAAGGCTGCATCTTTTAGCCCAGCACTGACCCTGAAATGTAATCCTAATCGTACTTACCAGTAACTTGTATTTCCTTCCATAGGAATCCATTGTGTGGTTTTCACCAGAAAAGTTTCCAAGTGCCCATTTTTGAAATGTACAAATATTCTTCTAAAATAAGCCGAACTACAAATTCTGATTTACTGACCTGTGATCAGGAGAGAAACCAGGGCTGCATCTTTTAGCCCAGCACTGCCCCTGAAAAGTAATTCTAAGTGTACTTACCAGTAACTTGTATTTCCTTCCATAGGAATCCATTGCGTTGTTTTCACCAGAAGAGTTTCCAAGTGTCCATTTTTGAAACATACAAATATTCCTCTAAAATCAGTTGAACTACGAATTCCGATTTACTCACCTGTTATCAGGAGAGAACCCAGTGCTGCATCTTTAAGAGCAGCACTGACCCTGAAAAGTAATTCTAAGCGTACTTACAAGTAACTTGTACTTCCTTTCTTAGGAATCCATTGTGTGGTTTTGACCAGAAAAGTTTCCAAGTGTCCATTTTAGAAATGTACAAATATTCCTTTAAAATCAGCCAAACTACGAATTCCGATTTACTCACCTGTTATCAGGAGAAAACCCAGTGCTGCATCTTTTAGACCAGCACTGACCATGAAAAGTAATTCTAAGCGTACTTACCAGTAACTTGTACTTCCTTCCATAGGAATCCATTGTGTGGTTTTCACCAGAAAAGTTTCTAAGTGTCCATTTTTGAAACGTACAAATATTCCTCTAAAATCAGCAGAAATACAAATTCCGATTTACTCACCTGTTATCAGGAGAGAACCCAGGGCTGCGTCTTTTAACCCAGCACTGACCCTGAAAAGTAATTATAAGCATACTTACCAGTAACTTGTATTTTCTTCCATAGGAATCCATTGTGTGGTTTTCACCAGAAAAGTTTCTAAGTGTCCATTTTTGAAAAGTACAAATATTCCTCTAAAATCAGCCGAACTACGAATTCCAATTTACTCACCTGTTATCAGGAGAGAACCCAGTGCTGCATCTTTTAGATCAGCACTGACCCTGAAAAGTAATTCTAAGCATACTTACCAGTAACTTGTATTTCCTTCCTTAGGAATCCATTTAGTGGTTTTCACCAGAAAAGTTTCCAAGTGTCCATTTCTGAAACGTACAAATATTCTTCTAAAATCAGCCGAACTATGCATTCTGATTTACTCACCTGTTATCAGGAATGAACTCAAGGCTGCATCTTTTAGCCCAGCACTGACCCTGAAATGTAATCCTAATCGTACTTACCAGTAACTTGTATTTCCTTCCATAGGAATCCATTGTGTGGTTTTCACCAGAAAAGTTTCCAAGTGCCCATTTTTGAAATGTACAAATATTCTTCTAAAATAAGCCGAACTACGAATTCCGATTTACTCACCTGTGATCAGGAGAGAAACCAGGGCTGCATCTTTAAGCCCTGCACTGACCCTGAAAAGTAATTCAAATCGTACTTACCAGTAACTTGTATTTCCTTCAATAGGAATCATTGTGTGGTTTTCACCAGAAAAGTTTCTGAGTGTCCATTTTTGAAACGTACAAAATATTCCTCTAAAATCAGCCGAACAACAAATTCCGATTTACTCACCTGTTGTCAGGAGAGGACCCAGTGCTGCATCTTTTAGCCCAGCACTGACCCTGAAAAGTAATTCTAAGCATACTTACCAGTAACTTGTATTTCCTTCCATAGGAATCCATTGTGTGTTTCTAAGTGTCCATTTTTGAAACGTACAGATATTCCTTTAAAATCAGCTGAACTACGAATTCCAATTTACTCACCTGTTATCAGGAGAGAACCCAGTGATGCATCTTTTAGAGCAGCACTGACCCTGAAAAGTAATTCTAAGCGTACTTACCAGTAACTTGTATTTCCTTCCATAGGAATCCATTACGTGGTTTTCACCAGAAAAGTTTCCAAGTGTCCATTTTTGAAACGTACAAATATTACTCTAAAATCAGCCGAACTATGAATTCCGATTTACTCACCTGTTATCAGGAATGAACTCACGGCTGCATCTTTTAGCCCAGCAGACCCTGAAATGTAATCCTAATCGTACTTACCAGTAACTTGTATTTCCTTCCATAGGAATCCGTTCTGTGGTTTTCACCAGAAAAGTTTCCAAGTGTCCATTTTTGAAATGTACAAACATTCTTCTAAAATCAGCCGAACTACGAATTCTGATTTACTCACATGTTATCAGGAGAAAACCCAGTGCTACATCTTTTAGACCAGCACTGACCATGAAAAGTAATTTTAAGCGTACTTACCAGTAACTTGTACTTCCTTCCATAGGAATCCATTGTGTGGTTTTCACCAGAAAAGTTTCTAAGTGTCCATTTTTGAAACGTACAAATATTCCTCTAAAATCAGCCGAAATACGAATTCCGATTTACTCACCTGTTATCAGGAGAGAACCCAGTGCTGCATCTTTTAGAGCAGCACTGACCCTGAAAAGTAATTCTAAGCGTACTTACCAGTAACTTGTATTTCCTTCCATAGGAATCCATTGTGTGGTTTTCACCAGAAAAGTTTCCAAGTGTCCATTTTTGAAACGTACAAATATTCCTCTAAAATCAGCCGAACTATGAATTCTGATTTACTCACCTGTTATCAGGAATGAACTCAAGGCTGCATCTTTTAGCCCAGCACTGACCCTGAAATGTAATCCTAATCGTACTTACCAGTAACTTGTATTTCCTTCCATAGGAATCCATTGTGTGGTTTTCACCAGAAAAGTTTCCAAGTGCCCATTTTTGAAATGTACAAATATTCTTCTAAAATAAGCCGAACTACAAATTCTGATTTACTGACCTGTGATCAGGAGAGAAACCAGGGCTGCATCTTTTAGCCCAGCACTGACCCTGAAAAGTAATTCTAAGTGTACTTACCAGTAACTTGTATTTCCTTCCATAGGAATCCATTGTGTTGTTTTCACCAGAAAAGTTTCCAAGTGTTCATTTTTGAAACGTACAAATATTCCTCTAAAATCAGCCGAACTATGAATTCTGATTTACTCACCTGTTATCAGGAATGAACTCAAGGCTGCATCTTTTAGCCCAGCACTGACCCTGAAATGTAATCCTAATCGTACTTACCAGTAACTTGTATTTCCTTCCATAGGAATCCATTGCGTTGTTTTCACCAGAAGAGTTTCCAAGTGTCCATTTTTGAAACATACAAATATTCCTCTAAAATCAGTTGAACTACGAATTCCGATTTACTCACCTGTTATCAGGAGAGAACCCAGTGCTGCATCTTTAAGAGCAGCACTGACCCTGAAAAGTAATTCTAAGCGTACTTACAAGTAACTTGTACTTCCTTTCTTAGGAATCCATTGTGTGGTTTTGACCAGAAAAGTTTCCAAGTGTCCATTTTTGAAATGTACAAATGTTCCTCTAAAATCAGCCGAAATACGAATTCCGATTTACTCACCTGTTATCAGGAGAGAACCCAGGGCTGCATCTTTTAACCCAGCACTGACCCTGAAAAGTAATTCTAAGCATACTTACCAGTAACTTGTATTTCCTTCCATAGGAATCCATTGTGTGGTTTTCACCAGAAAAGTTTCCAAGTGCCCATTTTTGAAATGTACAAATATTCTTCTAAAATCAGCTGAACTACGAATTCCGATTTAATCACCTGTGATCAGGAGAGAAACCAGGGCTGCATCTTTAAGCCCTGCACTGACCCTGAAAAGTAATTCAAATCATACTTACCAGTAACTTGTATTTCCTTCCATAGGAATCCATTGTGTGGTTTTGACCAGAAAAGTTTCCAAGTGTCCATTTTATAAATGTACAAATGTTCCTCTAAAATCAGCCGAACTACGAATTTCAATTTACTCACCTGTTATCAGGAGAGAACCCAGTGCTCCATCTTTTAGCCCAGCACTGCCCCTGAAAAGTAATTCTAAGCGTACTTACCAGTAACTTGTATTTCCTTCCATAGGAATCCATTGTGTGGTTTTCACCAGAAGAGTTTCCAAGTGGCCATTTTTGAAACATACAAATATTCCTCTAAAATCAGTAGAACTACAAATTCCAATTTACTCACCTGTTATCAGGAGAGAACCCAGTGCTGCATCTTTTAGAACAGCACTGACCCTGAAAAGTAATTCTAAGCGTACTTACCAGTAACTTGAACTTCCTTTGTTAGGAATCCATTGTGTGGTTTTCACTAGAATAGTTTCCAAGTGTCCATTTTTGAAATGTACAAATATTCCTCTAAAATCAGCCAAACTACGAATTCCGATTTACTCACCTGGTATTAGGAGAAAACCCAGTGCTACATCTTTTAGACCAGCACTGACCATGAAAAGTAATTCTAAGCGTACTTACCAGTAACTTGTACTTCCTTCCATAGGAATCCATTGTGTGGTTTTCATCAGAAAAGTTTCTAAGTGTCCATTTTTGAAACGTACAAATATTCCTCTAAAATCAGCCGAAATACGAATTCCGATTTACTCACCTGTTATCAGGAGAGTACCCAGGGCTGCATCTTTTAACCCAGCACTGACCCTGAAAAGTAATTCTAAGCATACTTACCAGTAACTTGTATTTCCTTCCATAGGAATCCATTGTGTGGTTTTCACCAGAAAAGTTTCTAAGTGTCCATTTTTTAAACGTACAAATATTCCTCTAAAATCAGCCAAACTACGAATTCCAATTTACTCACCTGTTATCAGGAGAGAACCCAGTGCTGCATCTTTTAGAGCAGCACTGACCCTGAAAAGTAATTCTAAGCGTACTTACCAGTAACTTGTATTTCCTTCCATAGGAATCCATTGTGTGGTTTTCACCAGAAAAGTTTCCAAGTGTCCATTTTTGAAACGTACAAATATTCCTCTAAAATCAGCCGAACTATTAATTCCGAGTTACTCACCTGTTATCAGGAATGAACTCAAGGCTGCATCTTTTAGCCCAGCACTGACCCTGAAATGTAATCCTAATCGTACTTACCAGTAACTTGTATTTCCTTCCATAGGAATCCATTATGTGGTTTTCACCAGAAAAGTTTCTAAGTGTCCATTTTTGAAACATACAAATATTCCTCTAAAATCAGCCGAACTACGAATTCCGATTTACTCACCTGTTATCAGGAGAGGACCCAGTGCTGCATCTTTTAGCCAAGCACTGCCCCTGAAAAGTAATTCTAAGTGTACTTACCAGTAACTTGTATTTCCTTCCATAGGAATCCATTGTGTGGTTTTCACCAGAAAAGTTTCCAAGTGTCCATTTCTGAAACGTACAAATATTCCTCTAAAATCAGCCGAACTATGCATTCTGATTTACTCACCTGTTATCAGGAATGAACTCAAGGCTGCATCTTTTAGCCCAGCACTGACCCTGAAATGTAATCCTAATCGTACTTACCAGTAACTTGTATTTCCTTCCATAGGAATCCATTGTGTGGTTTTCACCAGCAAAGTTTCCAAGTGCCCATTTTTGAAATGTACAAATATTCTTCTAAAATAAGCCGAACTACGAATTCCGATTTACTCACCTGTGATCAGGAGAGAAACCAGGGCTGCATCTTTAAGCCCTGCACTGACCCTGAAAAGTAATTCAAATCGTACTTACCAGTAACTTGTATTTCCTTCAATAGGAATCATTGTGTGGTTTTCACCAGAAAAGTTTCTGAGTGTCCATTTTTGAAACGTACAAATATTCCTCTAAAATCAGCCGAACAACAAATTCCGATTTACTCACCTGTTGTCAGGAGAGGACCCAGTGCTGCATCTTTTAGCCCAGCACTGACCCTGAAAAGTAATTCTAAGCATACTTACCAGTAACTTGTATTTCCTTCCATAGGAATCCATTGTGTGGTTTTCACCAGAAAAGTTTCTAAGTGTCCATTTTTGAAACGTACAAATATTCCTTTAAAATCAGCTGAACTACGAATTCCAATTTACTCACCTGTTATCAGGAGAGAACCCAGTGCTGCATCTTTTAGAGCAGCACTGACCCTGAAAAGTAATTCTAAGCGTACTTACCAGTAACTTGTATTTCCTTCCATAGGAATCCATTACGTGGTTTTCAACAGAAAAGTTTCCAAGTGTCCATTTTTGAAACTTACAAATATTGCTCTAAAATCAGCCGAACTATGAATTCCGATTTCCTCACCTGTTATCAGGAATGAACTCAAGGCTGCATCTTTTAGCCCAGCACTGACCCTGAAATGTAATCCTAATCGTACTTACCAGTAACTTGTATTTCCTTCCATAGGAATCCATTCTGTGGTTTTCACCAGAAAAGTTTCCAAGTGTCCATTTTTGAAATGTACAAATATTCTTCTAAAATCAGCCGAACTACGAATTCTGATTTACTCACATGTTATCAGGAGAGAAACCAGGGCTGCATCTTTAAGACCTGCACTGACCCTAAAAAGTAATTCAAATCGTACTTACCAGTAACTTGTATTTCATTCAATAGGAATCATTGTGTGGTTTTCACCAGAAAAGTTTCTGAGTGTCCATTTTTGAAACGTACAAATATTCCTCTAAAATCAGCTGAACTACGAATTCCGATTTACTCACCTGTTATCAGGAGAGGACACAGTGTTGCATCTTTTAGCCCAGCACTGACCCTTGAAAGTAATTCTAAGCGTACTTACCAGTAACTTGTATTTCCTTCCATAGGAATCCATTGTGTGGTTTTCACCAGAAAAGTTTCTAAGTGTCCATTTTTGAAACGTACAAATATTCCTCTAAAATCAGCCGAACTACGAATTCCGATTTACTCACCTGTTATCAGGAGAAAACCCAGTGCTGCATCTTTTAGACCAGCACTGACCATGAAAAGTAATTCTAAGCGTACTAACCAGTAACTTGTACTTCCTTCCATAGGAATCCATTGTGTGGTTTTCACCAGAAAAGTTTCTAAGTGTCCACTTTTGAAACGTACAAATATTCCTCTAAAATCAGCCGAAATACGAATTCCGATTTACTCACCTGTTATCAGGAGAGAACCCAGGGCTGCATCTTTTAACCCAGCACTGACCCTGAAAAGTAATTCTAAGCATACTTACCAGTAACTTGTATTTCCTTCCATAGGAATCCATTGTGTGGTTTTCACCAGAAAAGTTTCTAAGTGTCCATTTTTGAAACGTACAAATATTCCTCTAAAATCAGCCAAACTACAAATTCCAATTTACTCACCTGTTATCAGGAGAGAACCCAGTGCTGCATCTTTTAGAGCAGCACTGACCCTGAAAAGTAATTCTAAGCCTACTTACCAGTAACTTGTATTTCCTTCCATAGGAATCCATTGTGTGGTTTTCACCAGAAAAGTTTCCAAGTGTCCATTTTTGAAACGTACAAATATTCCTTTAAAATCAGCCGAACTATGAATTCCGATTTAATCAACTGTTATCAGGAATGAACTCAAGGCTGCATCTTTTAGCCCAGCACTGACCCTGAAATGTCATCCTAATCGTACTTACCAGTAACTTGTATTTCCTTCCATAGGAATCCATTGTGTGGTTTTCACCAGAAAAGTTTCCAAGTGCCCATTTTTGAAATGTACAAATATTCTTCTAAAATCAGCCGAACTACGAATTCCGATTTAATCACCTGTGATCAGGAGAGAAACCAGGGCTGCATCTTTAAGCCCTGCACTGACCCTGAAAAGTAATTCAAATCATACTTACCAGTAACTTGTATTTCCTTCAATAGGAATCCATTCTGTGGTTTTCACCAGAAAAGTTTCCAAGTGTCCATTTTTGAAATGTACAAATATTCCTCTAAAATCAGCCAAACTACGAATTCCGATTTACTCACCTGTTATCAGGAGAAAACCCAGTGCTGCATCTTTTAGACCAGCACTGACCATGAAAAGTAATTCTAAGCGTACTTACCAGTAACTTGTACTTCCTTCCATAGGAATCCATTGTGTGGTTTTCACCAGAAAAGTTTCTAAGTGTCCACTTTTGAAACGTACAAATATTCCTCTAAAATCAGCCGAAATACGAATTCCGATTTACTCACCTGTTATCAGGAGAGAACCCAGGGCTGCATCTTTTAACCCAGCACTGACCCTGAAAAGTAATTCTAAGCATACTTACCAGTAACTTGTATTTCCTTCCATAGGAATCCATTGTGTGGTTTTCACCAGAAAAGTTTCTAAGTGTCCATTTTTGAAACGTACAAATATTCCTCTAAAATCAGCCAAACTACAAATTCCAATTTACTCACCTGTTATCAGGAGAGAACCCAGTGCTGCATCTTTTAGAGCAGCACTGACCCTGAAAAGTAATTCTAAGCGTACTTACCAGTAACTTGTATTTCCTTCCATAGGAATCCATTGTGTGGTTTTCACCAGAAAAGTTTCCAAGTGTCCATTTTTGAAACGTACAAATATTCCTTTAAAATCAGCCGAACTATGAATTCCGATTTAATCAACTGTTATCAGGAATGAACTCAAGGCTGCATCTTTTAGCCCAGCACTGACCCTGAAATGTCATCCTAATCGTACTTACCAGTAACTTGTATTTCCTTCCATAGGAATCCATTGTGTGGTTTTCACCAGAAAAGTTTCCAAGTGCCCATTTTTGAAATGTACAAATATTCTTCTAAAATCAGCCGAACTACAAATTCCGATTTAATCACCTGTGATCAGGAGAGAAACCAGGGCTGCATCTTTAAGCCCTGCCCTGACCCTGAAAAGTAATTCAAATCATACTTACCAGTAACTTGTATTTCCTTCCATAGGAATCCATTCTGTGGTTTTCACCAGAAAAGTTTCCAAGTGTCCATTTTTGAAACGTACAAATATTCCTCTAAAATCAGCCAAACTACAAATTCCAATTTACTCACCTGTTATCAGGAGAGAACCCAGTGCTGCATCTTTTAGAGCAGCACTGACCATGAAAAGTAATTCTAAGCGTACTTACCAGTAACTTGTACTTCCTTCCATAGGAATCCATTGTGTGGTTTTCACCAGAAAAGTTTCTAAGTGTCCACTTTTGAAACGTACAAATATTCCTCTAAAATCAGCCGAAATACGAATTCCGATTTACTCACCTGTTATCAGGAGAGAACCCAGGGCTGCATCTTTTAACCCAGCACTGACCCTGAAAAGTAATTCTAAGCATACTTACCAGTAACTTGTATTTCCTTCCATAGGAATCCATTGTGTGGTTTTCACCAGAAAAGTTTCTAAGTGTCCATTTTTGAAACGTACAAATATTCCTCTAAAATCAGCCAAACTACAAATTCCAATTTACTCACCTGTTATCAGGAGAGAACCCAGTGCTGCATCTTTTAGAGCAGCACTGTCCCTGAAAAGTAATTCTAAGCGTACCTATCAGTAACTTGTATTTCCTTCCATAGGAATCCATTGTGTGGTTTTCACCAGAAAAGTTTCCAAGTGTCCATTTTTGAAACGTACAAATATTCCTTTAAAATCAGCCGAACTATGAATTCCGATTTAATCAACTGTTATCAGGAATGAACTCAAGGCTGCATCTTTTAGCCCAGCACTGACCCTGAAATGTCATCCTAATCGTACTTACCAGTAACTTGTATTTCCTTCCATAGGAATCCATTGTGTGGTTTTCACCAGAAAAGTTTCCAAGTGCCCATTTTTGAAATGTACAAATATTCTTCTAAAATCAGCCGAACTACGAATTCCGATTTAATCACCTGTGATCAGGAGAGAAACCAGGGCTGCATCTTTAAGCCCTGCACTGACCCTGAAAAGTAATTCAAATCATACTTACCAGTAACTTGTATTTCCTTCCATAGGAATCCATTCTGTGGTTTTCACCAGAAAAGTTTCCAAGTGTCCATTTTTGAAATGTACAAATATTCTTCTAAAATCAGCCGAACTACGAATTCTGATTTACTCACCTGTTATAACTTGTATTTCATTCAATAGGAATCATTGTGTGGTTTTCACCAGAAAAGTTTCTGAGTGTCCATTTTTGAAACGTACAAATATTCCTCTAAAATCAGCCGAACTACGAATTCCGATTTACTCACCTGTTATCAGGAGAGGACACAGTGTTGCATCTTTTAGCCCAGCACTGACCCTTGAAAGTAATTCTAAGCGTACTTACCAGTAACTTGAAAATCCTTTCATAGGAATCCATTGTGTGGTTTTCACCAGAAAAGTTTCCAAGTGTCCATTTTTGAAACATACAAATATTCCTCTAAAATCAGTTGAACTACGAATTCCGATTTACTCACCTGTTATCAGGAGAGAACCCAGTGCTGCATCTTTAAGAGCAGCACTGACCCTGAAAAGTAATTCTAAGCGTACTTACAAGTAACTTGTACTTCCTTTCTTAGGAATCCATTGTGTGGTTTTGACCAGAAAAGTTTCCAAGTGTCCATTTTTGAAATGTACAAATGTTCCTCTAAAATCAGCCGAAATACGAATTCCGATTTACTCACCTGTTATCAGGAGAGAACCCAGGGCTGCATCTTTTAACCCAGCACTGACCCTGAAAAGTAATTCTAAGCATACTTACCAGTAACTTGTATTTCCTTCCATAGGAATCCATTGTGTTGTTTTCACCAGAAAAGTTTCCAAGTGCCCATTTTTGAAATGTACAAATATTCTTCTAAAATCAGCTGAACTACGAATTCCGATTTAATCACCTGTGATCAGGAGAGAAACCAGGGCTGCATCTTTAAGCCCTGCACTGACCCTGAAAAGTAATTCAAATCATACTTACCAGTAACTTGTATTTCCTTCCATAGGAATCCATTGTGTGGTTTTCACCAGAAAAGTTTCTAAGTGTCCATTTTTGAAACGTACAAATATTCCTCTAAAATCAGCCAAACTACAAATTCCAATTTACTCACCTGTTATCAGGAGAGAACCCAGTGCTGCATCTTTTAGAGCAGCACTGACCCTGAAAAGTAATTCTAAGCGTACTTACCAGTAACTTGTATTTCCTTCCATAGGAATCCATTGTGT
Source organism: Triturus cristatus (assembly GCF_964204655.1). NCBI lineage: Eukaryota > Metazoa > Chordata > Amphibia > Caudata > Salamandridae > Triturus > Triturus cristatus. Next base: position 764,239 of record NW_028187899.1, on the reverse strand, counting down.
GGTTTTCACCAGAAAAGTTTCCAAGTGTCCATTTTTGAAACGTACAAATATTCCTTTAAAATCAGCCGAACTATGAATTCCGATTTAATCAACTGTTATCAGGAATGAACTCAAGGCTGCATCTTTTAGCCCAGCACTGACCCTGAAATGTCATCCTAATCGTACTTACCAGTAACTTGTATTTCCTTCCATAGGAATCCATTGTGTGGTTTTCACCAGAAAAGTTTCCAAGTGCCCATTTTTGAAATGTACAAATATTCTTCTAAAATCAGCCGAACTACAAATTCCGATTTAATCACCTGTGATCAGGAGAGAAACCAGGGCTGCATCTTTAAGCCCTGCCCTGACCCTGAAAAGTAATTCAAATCATACTTACCAGTAACTTGTATTTCCTTCCATAGGAATCCATTCTGTGGTTTTCACCAGAAAAGTTTCCAAGTGTCCATTTTTGAAACGTACAAATATTCCTCTAAAATCAGCCAAACTACAAATTCCAATTTACTCACCTGTTATCAGGAGAGAACCCAGTGCTGCATCTTTTAGAGCAGCACTGACCATGAAAAGTAATTCTAAGCGTACTTACCAGTAACTTGTACTTCCTTCCATAGGAATCCATTGTGTGGTTTTCACCAGAAAAGTTTCTAAGTGTCCACTTTTGAAACGTACAAATATTCCTCTAAAATCAGCCGAAATACGAATTCCGATTTACTCACCTGTTATCAGGAGAGAACCCAGGGCTGCATCTTTTAACCCAGCACTGACCCTGAAAAGTAATTCTAAGCATACTTACCAGTAACTTGTATTTCCTTCCATAGGAATCCATTGTGTGGTTTTCACCAGAAAAGTTTCTAAGTGTCCATTTTTGAAACGTACAAATATTCCTCTAAAATCAGCCAAACTACAAATTCCAATTTACTCACCTGTTATCAGGAGAGAACCCAGTGCTGCATCTTTTAGAGCAGCACTGTCCCTGAAAAGTAATTCTAAGCGTACCTATCAGTAACTTGTATTTCCTTCCATAGGAATCCATTGTGTGGTTTTCACCAGAAAAGTTTCCAAGTGTCCATTTTTGAAACGTACAAATATTCCTTTAAAATCAGCCGAACTATGAATTCCGATTTAATCAACTGTTATCAGGAATGAACTCAAGGCTGCATCTTTTAGCCCAGCACTGACCCTGAAATGTCATCCTAATCGTACTTACCAGTAACTTGTATTTCCTTCCATAGGAATCCATTTTGTTGTTTTCACCAGAAAAGTTTCCAAGTGCCCATTTTTGAAATGTACAAATATTCTTCAAAAATCAGCCGAACTACGAATTCCGATTTAATCACCTGTGATCAGGAGAGAAACCAGGGCTGCATCTTTAAGCCCTGCACTGACCCTGAAAAGTAATTCAAATCATACTTACCAGTAACTTGTATTTCCTTCCATAGGAATCCATTCTGTGGTTTTCACCAGAAAAGTTTCCAAGTGTCCATTTTTGAAATGTACAAATATTCTTCTAAAATCAGCCGAACTACGAATTCTGATTTACTCACCTGTTATAACTTGTATTTCATTCAATAGGAATCATTGTGTGGTTTTCACCAGAAAAGTTTCTGAGTGTCCATTTTTGAAACGTACAAATATTCCTCTAAAATCAGCCGAACTACGAATTCCGATTTACTCACCTGTTATCAGGAGAGGACACAGTGTTGCATCTTTTAGCCCAGCACTGACCCTTGAAAGTAATTCTAAGCGTACTTACCAGTAACTTGAAAATCCTTTCATAGGAATCCATTGTGTGGTTTTCACCAGAAAAGTTTCCAAGTGTCCATTTTTGAAACATACAAATATTCCTCTAAAATCAGTTGAACTACGAATTCCGATTTACTCACCTGTTATCAGGAGAGAACCCAGTGCTGCATCTTTAAGAGCAGCACTGACCCTGAAAAGTAATTCTAAGCGTACTTACAAGTAACTTGTACTTCCTTTCTTAGGAATCCATTGTGTGGTTTTGACCAGAAAAGTTTCCAAGTGTCCATTTTTGAAATGTACAAATGTTCCTCTAAAATCAGCCGAAATACGAATTCCGATTTACTCACCTGTTATCAGGAGAGAACCCAGGGCTGCATCTTTTAACCCAGCACTGACCCTGAAAAGTAATTCTAAGCATACTTACCAGTAACTTGTATTTCCTTCCATAGGAATCCATTGTGTGGTTTTCACCAGAAAAGTTTCCAAGTGCCCATTTTTGAAATGTACAAATATTCTTCTAAAATCAGCTGAACTACGAATTCCGATTTAATCACCTGTGATCAGGAGAGAAACCAGGGCTGCATCTTTAAGCCCTGCACTGACCCTGAAAAGTAATTCAAATCATACTTACCAGTAACTTGTATTTCCTTCCATAGGAATCCATTGTGTGGTTTTGACCAGAAAAGTTTCCAAGTGTCCATTTTATAAATGTACAAATGTTCCTCTAAAATCAGCCGAACTACGAATTTCAATTTACTCACCTGTTATCAGGAGAGAACCCAGTGCTCCATCTTTTAGCCCAGCACTGCCCCTGAAAAGTAATTCTAAGCGTACTTACCAGTAACTTGTATTTCCTTCCATAGGAATCCATTGTGTGGTTTTCACCAGAAGAGTTTCCAAGTGTCCATTTTTGAAACATACAAATATTCCTCTAAAATCAGTAGAACTACAAATTCCAATTTACTCACCTGTTATCAGGAGAGAACCCAGTGCTGCATCTTTTAGAGCAGCACTGACCCTGAAAAGTAATTCTAAGCGTACTTACCAGTAACTTGAACTTCCTTTGTTAGGAATCCATTGTGTGGTTTTCACTAGAATAGTTTCCAAGTGTCCATTTTTGAAATGTACAAATATTCCTCTAAAATCAGCCAAACTACGAATTCCGATTTACTCACCTGGTATTAGGAGAAAACCCAGTGCTGCATCTTTTAGACCAGCACTGACCCTGAAAAGTAATTCTAAGCGTACTTACCAGTAACTTGTATTTCCTTCCATAGGAATCCATTGTGTGGTTTTCACCAGAAAAGTTTCCAAGTGTCCATTTTTGAAACGTACAAATATTCCTCTAAAATCAGCCGAACTATTAATTCCGAGTTACTCACCTGTTATCAGGAATGAACTCAAGGCTGCATCTTTTAGCCCAGCACTGACCCTGAAATGTAATCCTAATCGTACTTACCAGTAACTTGTATTTCCTTCCATAGGAATCCATTATGTGGTTTTCACCAGAAAAGTTTCTAAGTGTCCATTTTTGAAACATACAAATATTCCTCTAAAATCAGCCGAACTACGAATTCCGATTTACTCACCTGTTATCAGGAGAGGACCCAGTGCTGCATCTTTTAGCCAAGCTCTGCCCCTGAAAAGTAATTCTAAGTGTACTTACCAGTAACTTGTATTTCCTTCCATAGGAATCCATTGTGTGGTTTTCACCAGAAAAGTTTCCAAGTGTCCATTTCTGAAACGTACAAATATTCCTCTAAAATCAGCCGAACTATGCATTCTGATTTACTCACCTGTTATCAGGAATGAACTCAAGGCTGCATCTTTTAGCCCAGCACTGACCCTGAAATGTAATCCTAATCGTACTTACCAGTAACTTGTATTTCCTTCCATAGGAATCCATTGTGTGGTTTTCACCAGCAAAGTTTCCAAGTGCCCATTTTTGAAATGTACAAATATTCTTCTAAAATAAGCCGAACTACGAATTCCGATTTACTCACCTGTGATCAGGAGAGAAACCAGGGCTGCATCTTTAAGCCCTGCACTGACCCTGAAAAGTAATTCAAATCGTACTTACCAGTAACTTGTATTTCCTTCAATAGGAATCATTGTGTGGTTTTCACCAGAAAAGTTTCTGAGTGTCCATTTTTGAAACGTACAAATATTCCTCTAAAATCAGCCGAACAACAAATTCCGATTTACTCACCTGTTGTCAGGAGAGGACACAGTGCTGCATCTTTTAGCCCAGCACTGACCCTGAAAAGTAATTCTAAGCATACTTACCAGTAACTTGTATTTCCTTCCATAGGAATCCATTGTGTGGTTTTCACCAGAAAAGTTTCTAAGTGTCCATTTTTGAAACGTACAAATATTCCTTTAAAATCAGCTGAACTACGAATTCCAATTTACTCACCTGTTATCAGGAGAGAACCCAGTGCTGCATCTTTTAGAGCAGCACTGACCCTGAAAAGTAATTCTAAGCGTACTTACCAGTAACTTGTATTTCCTTCCATAGGAATCCATTACGTGGTTTTCAACAGAAAAGTTTCCAAGTGTCCATTTTTGAAACTTACAAATATTGCTCTAAAATCAGCCGAACTATGAATTCCGATTTCCTCACCTGTTATCAGGAATGAACTCAAGGCTGCATCTTTTAGCCCAGCACTGACCCTGAAATGTAATCCTAATCGTACTTACCAGTAACTTGTATTTCCTTCCATAGGAATCCATTCTGTGGTTTTCACCAGAAAAGTTTCCAAGTGTCCATTTTTGAAATGTACAAATATTCTTCTAAAATCAGCCGAACTACGAATTCTGATTTACTCACATGTTATCAGGAGAGAACCCAGGGCTGCATCTTTTAACCCAGCACTGACCCTGAAAAGTAATTCTAAGCATACTTACCAGTAACTTGTATTTCCTTCCATAGGAATCCATTGTGTGGTTTTCACCAGAAAAGTTTGTAAGTGTCCATTTTTGAAACGTACAAATATTCCTCTAAAATCAGCCGAACTACGAATTCCGATTTAATCACCTGTGATCAGGAGAGAAACCAGGGCTGCATCTTTAAGCCCTGCACTGACCCTGAAAAGTAATTCAAATCATACTTACCAGTAACTTGTATTTCCTTCCATAGGAATCCATTCTGTGGTTTTCACCAGAAAAGTTTCCAAGTGTCCATTTTTGAAATGTACAAATATTCTTCTAAAATCAGCCGAACTACGAATTCTGATTTACTCACCTGTTATAACTTCTATTTCATTCAATAGGAATCATTGTGTGGTTTTCACCAGAAAAGTTTCTGAGTGTCCATTTTTGAAACGTACAAATATTCCTCTAAAATCAGCCGAACTACGAATTCCGATTTACTCACCTGTTATCAGGAGAGGACACAGTGTTGCATCTTTTAGCCCAGCACTGACACTTGAAAGTAATTCTAAGCGTACTTACCAGTAACTTGTATTTCCTTCCATAGGAATCCATTGTGTGGTTTTCACCAGAAAAGTTTCTAAGTGTCCATTTTTGAAACGTACAAATATTCCTCTAAAATCAGCCGAACTACGAATTCCGATTTACTCACCTGTTATCAGGAGAGGACCCAGTGCTGCATCTTTCAGCCCAGCACTGCCCCTGAAAAGTAATTCTAAGTGTACTTACCAGTAACTTGTATTTCCTTCCATAGGAATCCATTGTGTTGTTTTCACCAGAAGAGTTTCCAAGTGTCCATTTTTGAAACATACAAATATTCCTCTAAAATCAGTTGAACTACGAATTCCGATTTACTCACCTGTTATCAGGAGAGAACCCAGTGCTGCATCTTTTAGAGCAGCACTGACCCTGAAAAGTAATTCTAAGCGTACTTGCCAGTAACTTGTACTTCCTTTCTTAGGAATCCATTGTGTGGTTTTGACCAGAAAAGTTTCCAAGTGTCCATTTTTGAAATGTACAAATATTCCTCTAAAATCAGCCAAACTACGAATTCCGATTTACTCACCTGTTATCAGGAGAAAACCCAGTGCTGCATCTTTTAGACCAGCACTGACCATGAAAAGTAATTCTAAGCGTACTTACCAGTAACTTGTACTTCCTTCCATAGGAATCCATTGGGTGGTTTTCACCAGAAAAGTTTCTAAGTGTCCACTTTTGAAACGTACAAATATTCCTCTAAAATCAGCCGAAATACGAATTCCGATTTACTCACCTGTTATCAGGAGAGAACCCAGTGCTGCACCTTTTAGAGCAGCACTGACCCTGAAAAGTAATTCTAAGCGTACTTACCAGTAACTTGTATTTCCTTCCATAGGAATCCATTGTGTGGTTTTCACCAGAAAAGTTTCCAAGTGTCCATTTTTAAAACGTACAAATATTCCTTTAAAATCCGCCGAACTATGAATTCCGATTTAATCAACTGTTATCAGGAATGAACTCAAGGCTGCATCTTTTAGCCCAGCACTGACCCTGAAATGTCATCCTAATCGTACTTACCAGTAACTTGTATTTCCTTCCATAGGAATCCATTGTGTGGTTTTCACCAGAAAAGTTTCCAAGTGCCCATTTTTGAAATGTACAAATATTCTTCTAAAATCAGCCGAACTACGAATTCCGATTTAATCACCTATGATCAGGAGAGAAACCAGGGCTGCATCTTTAAGCCCTGCACTGACAATGAAAAGTAATTCAAATCATACTTACCAGTAACTTGTATTTCCTTCAATAGGTATCATTGTGTGGTTTTCACCAGAAAAGTTTCTGAGTGTCCATTTTTGAAACGTACAAATATTCCTCTAAAATCAGTCGAACTACGAATTCCGATTTACTCACCTGTTATCAGGAGAGAACCCAGTGCTGCATCTTTTAGAGCAGTGCTGACCCTGAAAAGTAATTCTAAGCGTACTTACCAGTAACTTGTATTTCCTTCCATAGTAATCAATTGTGTGGTTTTCACCAGAAAAGTTTCTAAGTGTCAATTTTTGAAATGTACAAATATTCCTCTAAAATCAGCAGAACTCTGAATTCCGATTTACTCACCTATTATCAGGAGAGAACCCAGTGCTGCAAATTTTAGCCCAGCACTGACCCTGAAAAGTAATTCTAAGTGTACTCACCAGTAACTTGTATTTCCTTCCATAGGAATCCATTGCGTGGTTTTCACCAGAAAAGTTTCCAAGTGTCAATTTTTGAAACTTACACATATTCCTCTAAAATCAGTTGAACTACGAATTCCGATTTACTCACCTGTTATCAGGAGAGACCCCAGTGCTGCATCTTTTAGAGCAGCACTGACCGTGAAAAGTAATTCTAAGCGTACATACCTGTAACTTGTACTTCCTTCCATAGGAATCCATTGTGTGTTTTTCACCAGCAAAGTTTCTAAGTGTCCAATTTTGAAACGTACAAATAGTCCTCTAAAATCAGCTGAAATACGAATTCCGATTTACTGACCTGTTATCAGGAGAGAACCCAGGGCTGCATCTTTTAGCCCAGCACTGACCCTTAAAAGTAATTCCAAGCATACTTACCAGTAACTTGTATTTCGTTCCATAGGAATCAATTGTGTGGTTTTCACCAGAAAAGATTTTAAGTGTCCATTTTTTAAACATACACATATTCCTCTAAAATCAGCAGAACTCTGAATTCCGATTTACTCACCTATTATCAGGAGAGAACCCAGTGCTGCAAATTTTAGCCCAGCACTGACCCTGAAAAGTAATTCTAAGTGTACTCTCCCGTAACTTGTATTTCGTTCCATAGGAATCAATTGTGTGGTTTTCACCAGAAAAGATTTTAAGTGTCAATTTTTGAAACTTACACATATTCCTCTAAAATCAGTTGAACTACGAATTCCGATTTACTCACCTGTTATCAGGAGAGACCCCAGTGCTGCATCTTTTAGAGCAGCACTGACCGTGAAAAGTAATTCTAAGCGTACATACCTGTAACTTGTACTTCCTTCCATAGGAATCCATTGTGTGTTTTTCACCAGCAAAGTTTCTAAGTGTCCAATTTTGAAACGTACAAATAGTCCTCTAAAATCAGCCGAAATACGAATTCCGATTTACTGACCTGTTATCAGGAGAGAACCCAGGGCTGCATCTTTTAGCCCAGCACTGACCCTTAAAAGTAATTCCAAGCATACTTACCAGTAACGTGTATTTCGTTCCATAGGAATCAATTGTGTGGTTTTCACCAGAAAAGATTTTAAGTGTCCATTTTTGAAACATACACATATTCCTCTAAAATCAGCCGAACTACGAATTTCAATTTACTCACCTGTTATCAGGAGAGAACCCAGTGCTCCATCTTTTAGCCCAGCACTGCCCCTGAAAAGTAATTCTAAGCGTATTTACCAGTAACTTGTATTTCCTTCCATAGGAATCCATTGTGTGGTTTTCACCAGAAGAGTTTCCAAGTGTGCATTTTTGAAACATACAAATATTCCTCTAAAATCAGTTGAACTACGAATTCCAATTTACTCACCTGTTATCAGGAGAGAACCCAGTGCTGCATCTTTTAGAGCAGCACTGACCCTGAAAAGTAATTCTAAGCGTACTTACCAGTAACTTGAACTTCCTTTCTTAGGAATCCATTGTGTGGTTTTCACCAGAAAAGTTTCCAAGTGTCCATTTTTAAAATGTACAAATATTCCTCTAAAATCAGCCGAAATACGAATTCCGATTTACTCACCTGTTATCAGCAGAGAACCCAGGGCTGCATCTTTTAACCCAGCACTGACCCTGAAAAGTAATTCTAAGCATACTTACCAGTAACTTGTATTTCCTTCCATAGGAATCCATTGTGTGGTTTTCACCAGAAAAGTTTGTAAGTGTCCATTTTTGAAACGTACAAATATTCCTCTAAAATCAGCCAAACTACGAATTCCAATTTACTCACCTGTTATCAGGAGAGAACCCAGTGCTGCATCTTTTAGAGCAGCACTGACCCTGAAAAGTAATTCTAAGCGTACTTACCAGTAACTTGTATTTCCTTCCATAGGAATCCATTGTGTGGTTTTCACCAGAAAAGTTTCCAAGTGTCCATTTTTGAAACGTACAAATATTCCTCTAAAATCAGCCAAACTATGAATTCTGATTTACTCACCTGTTATCAGGAATGAACTCAAGGCTGCATCTTTTAGCCCAGCACTGACCCTGAAATGTAATCCTAATCGTACTTACCAGTAACTTGTATTTCCTTCCATAGGAATCCATTGTGTGGTTTTCACCAGAAAAGTTTCCAAGTGCCCATTTTTGAAATGTACAAATATTCTTCTAAAATAAGCCGAACTACGAATTCTGATTTATTCACCTGTGATCAGGAGAGAAACCAGGGCTGCATCTTTAAGCCCTGCACTGACCCTGAAAAGTAATTCAAATCGTACTTACCAGTAACTTCTATTTCCTTCAATAGGAATCATTGTGTGGTTTTCATCAGAAAAGTTTCTGAGTGTCCATTTTTGAAACGTACAAATATTCCTCTAAAATCAGCCGAACAACGAATTCCGATTGACTCACCTGTTATCAGGAGAGGACCCAGTGCTGCATCTTTTAGCCCAGCACTGACCCTGAAAAGTAATTCTAAGCATACTTACCAGTAACTTGTATTTCCTTCCATAGGAATCCATTGTGTGGTTTTCACCAGAAAAGTTTCTAAGTGTCCATTTTTTAAACGTACAAATATTCCTCTAAAATCAGCTGAACTACGAATTCCAATTTACTCACCTGTTATCAGGAGAGAACCCAGTGCTGCATCTTTTAGAGTAGCACTGACCCTGAAAAGTAATTCTAAGTGTACTTACCAGTAACTTGTATTTCCTTCCATAGGAATCCATTGTGTGGTTTTCACCAGAAGAGTTTCCAAGTGTCCATTTTTGAAACATACAAATATTCCTCTAAAATCAGTTGAACTACGAATTCCGATTTACTCACCTGTTATCAGGAGAGAACCCAGTGCTGCATCTTTTAGAGCAGCACTGACCCTGAAAAGTAATTCTAAGCGTACTTACCAGTAACTTGTACTTCCTTTCTTAGGAATCCATTGTGTGGTTTTGACCAGAAAAGTTTCCAAGTGTCCATTTTTGAAATGTACAAATATTCCTCTAAAATCAGCCAAACTACGAATTTCGATTTACTCACCTGTTATCAGGAGAAAACCCAGTGCTGCATCTTTTAGACCAGCACTGACCATGAAAAGTAATTCTAAGCGTACTTACCAGTAACTTGTACTTCCTTCCATAGGAATCCATTGTGTGGTTTTCACCAGAAAAGTTTCTAAGTTTCCATTTTTAAAACGTACAAATATTCCTCTAAAATCAGCCGAAATACGAATTCCGATTTACTCACCTGTTATCAGGAGAGAACCCAGGGCTGCGTCTTTTAACCCAGCACTGACCCTGAAAAGTAATTCTAAGCATACTTACCAGTAACTTGTATTTTCTTCCATAGGAATCCATTGTGTGGTTTTCACCAGAAAAGTTTCTAAGTGTCCATTTTTGAAACGTACAAATATTCCTCTAAAATCAGCCGAACTACGAATTCCAATTTACTCACCTGTTATCAGGAGAGAACCCAGTGCTGCATCTTTTAGATCAGCACTGACCCTGAAAAGTAATTCTAAGCGTACTTACCAGTAACTTGTATTTCCTTCCTTAGGAATCCATTGTGTGGTTTTCACCAGAAAAGTTTCCAAGTCTCCATTTCTGAAACGTACAAATATTCTTCTAAAATCAGCCGAACTATGCATTCTGATTTACTCACCTGTTATCAGGAATGAACTCAAGGCTGCATCTTTTAGCCCAGCACTGACCCTGAAATGTAATCCTAATCGTACTTACCAGTAACTTGTATTTCCTTCCATAGGAATCCATTGTGTGGTTTTCACCAGAAAAGTTTCCAAGTGCCCATTTTTGAAATGTACAAATATTCTTCTAAAATAAGCCAAACTACGAATTCCGATTTACTCACCTGTGATCAGGAGAGAAACCAGGGCTGCATCTTTAAGCCCTGCTCTGACCCTGAAAAGTAATTCAAATCATACTTACCAGTAACTTGTATTTCCTTCAATAGGAATCATTGTGTGGTTTTCACCAGAAAAGTTTCTGAGTGTCCATTTTTGAAACGTACAAATATTCCTCTAAAATCAGCCGAACAACAAATTCTGATTTACTCACCTGTTGTCAGGAGAGGACCCAGTGCTGCATCTTTTAGCCCAGCACTGACCCTGAAAAGTAATTCTAAGCATACTTACCAGTAACTTGTATTTCCTTCCATAGGAATCCATTGTGTGTTTTTCACCAGAAAAGTTTCTAAGTGTCCATTTTTGAAACGTACAAATATTCCTTTAAAATCAGCTGAACTACGAATTCCAATTTACTCACCTGTTATCAGGAGATAACCCAGTGCTGCATCTTTTAGAGCAGCACTGACCCTGAAAAGTAATTCTAAGCTTACTTACCAGTAACTTGTATTTCCTTCCATAGGAATCCATTACGTGGTTTTCTCCAGAAAAGTTTCCAAGTGTCCATTTTTGAAACGTTCAAATATTTCTCTAAAATCAGCCGAACTATGAATTCCGATTTACTCACCTGTTATCAGGAATGAACTCAAGGCTGCATCTTTTAGCCCAGCAGACCCTGAAATGTAATCCTAATCGTACTTACCAGTAACTTGTATTTCCTTCCATAGGAATCCATTCTGTGGTTTTCACCAGAAAAGTTTCCAAGTGTCCATTTTTGAAATGTACAAATATTCTTCTAAAATCAGCCGAACTACGAATTCTGATTTACTCACCTGTTATCAGGAGAGAAACCAGGGCTGCATCTTTAAGACCTGCACTGACCCTAAAAAGTAATTCAAATCGTACTTACCAGTAACTTGTATTTCATTCAATAGGAATCATTGTGTGGTTTTCACCAGAAAAGTTTCCAAGTGTCCATTTTTGAAATGTACAAATATTCCTCTAAAATCAGCCAAACTACGAATTCCGATTTACTCACCTGTTATCAGGAGAGAACCTAGTGCTGCATCTTTTAGAGCAGTGCTGACCCTGAAAAGTAATTCTAAGCGTACTTACCAGTAACTTGTATTTCCTTCCATAGTAATCAATTGTGTGGTTTTCACCAGAAAAGTTTCTAAGTGTCAATTTTTGAAATGTACAAATATTCCTCTAAAATCAGCAGAACTCTGAATTCTGATTTACTCACCTGTTATCAGGAGAGAACCCAGTGCTGCAAATTTTAGCCCAGCACTGACCCTGAAAAGTAATTCTAAGTGTACTCACCAGTAACTTGTATTTCCTTCCATAGGAATCCATTGCGTGGTTTTCACCAGAAAAGTTTCCAAGTGTCAATTTTTGAAACTTACACATATTCCTCTAAAATCAGTTGAACTACGAATTCCGATTTACTCACCTGTTATCAGGAGAGACCCCAGTGCTGCATCTTTTAGAGCAGCACTGACCGTGAAAAGTAATTCTAAGCGTACATACCTGTAACTTGTACTTCCTTCCATAGGAATCCATTGTGTGTTTTTCACCAGCAAAGTTTCTAAGTGTCCAATTTTGAAACGTACAAATAGTCCTCTAAAATCAGCCGAAATACGAATTCCGATTTACTGACCTGTTATCAGGAGAGAACCCAGGGCTGCATCTTTTAGCCCAGCACTGACCCTTAAAAGTAATTCCAAGCATACTTACCAGTAACTTGTATTTCGTTCCATAGGAATCAATTGTGTGGTTTTCACCAGAAAAGATTTTAAGTGTCCATTTTTGAAACATACACATATTCCTCTAAAATCAGCCGAACTACGAATTTCAATTTACTCACCTGTTATCAGGAGAGAACCCAGTGCTCCATCTTTTAGCCCAGCACTGCCCCTGAAAAGTAATTCTAAGCGTATTTACCAGTAACTTGTATTTCCTTCCATAGGAATCCATTGTGTGGTTTTCACCAGAAGAGTTTCCAAGTGTGCATTTTTGAAACATACAAATATTCCTCTAAAATCAGTTGAACTACAAATTCCGATTTACTCACCTGTTATCAGGAGAGAACCCAGTGCTGCATCTTTTAGAGCAGCACTGACCCTGAAAAGTAATTCTAAGCGTACTTACCAGTAACTTGAACTTCCTTTCTTAGGAATCCATTGTGTGGTTTTCACCAGAAAAGTTTCCAAGTGTCCATTTTTGAAATGTACAAATATTCCTATAAAATCAGCCAAACTACGAATTCCGATTTACTCACCTGTTATCAGGAGAAAACCCAGTGCTACATCTTTTAGACCAGCACTGACCATGAAAAGTAATTTTAAGCGTACTTACCAGTAACTTGTACTTCCTTCCATAGGAATACATTGTGTGGTTTTCACCAGAAAAGTTTCTAAGTGTCCATTTTTGAAACGTACAAATATTCCTCTAAAATCAGCCGAAATACGAATTCCGATTTACTCACCTGTTATCAGCAGAGAACCCAGGGCTGCATCTTTTAACCCAGCACTGACCCTTAAAAGTAATTCCAAGCATACTTACCAGTAACTTGTATTTCGTTCCATAGGAATCAATTGTGTGGTTTTCACCAGAAAAGATTTTAAGTGTCCATTTTTGAAACATACACATATTCCTCTAAAATCAGCAGAACTCTGAATTCCGATTTACTCACCTATTATCAGGAGAGAACCCAGTGCTGCAAATTTTAGCCCAGCACTGACCCTGAAAAGTAATTCTAAGTGTACTCACCAGTAACTTGTATTTCCTTCCATAGGAATCCATTGCGTGGTTTTCACCAGAAAAGTTTCCAAGTGTCAATTTTTGAAACTTACACATATTCCTCTAAAATCAGTTGAACTACGAATTCCGATTTACTCACCTGTTATCAGGAGAGACCCCAGTGCTGCATCTTTTAGAGCAGCACTGACCGTGAAAAGTAATTCTAAGCGTACATACCTGTAACTTGTACTTCCTTCCATAGGAATCCATTGTGTGTTTTTCACCAGCAAAGTTTCTAAGTGTCCAATTTTGAAACGTACAAATAGTCCTCTAAAATCAGCCGAAATACGAATTCCGATTTACTGACCTGTTATCAGGAGAGAACCCAAGGCTGCATCTTTTAGCCCAGCACTGACCCTTAAAAGTAATTCCAAGCATACTTACCAGTAACTTGTATTTCGTTCCATAGGAATCAATTGTGTGGTTTTCACCAGAAAAGATTTTAAGTGTCCATTTTTGAAACATACACATATTCCTCTAAAATCAGCCGAACTACGAATTTCAATTTACTCACCTGTTATCAGGAGAGAACCCAGTGCTCCATCTTTTAGCCCAGCACTGCCCCTGAAAAGTAATTCTAAGCGTATTTACCAGTAACTTGTATTTCCTTCCATAGGAATCCATTGTGTGGTTTTCACCAGAAGAGTTTCCAAGTGTGCATTTTTGAAACATACAAATATTCCTCTAAAATCAGTTGAACTACGAATTCCAATTTACTCACCTGTTATCAGGAGAGAACCCAGTGCTGCATCTTTTAGAGCAGCACTGACCCTGAAAAGTAATTCTAAGCGTACTTACCAGTAACTTGAACTTCCTTTCTTAGGAATCCATTGTGTGGTTTTCACCAGAAAAGTCTCCAAGTGTCCATTTTTGAAATGTACAAATATTCCTCTAAAATCAGCCAAACTACGAATTCCGATTTACTCACCTGTTATCAGGAGAAAACCCAGTGCTACATCTTTTAGACCAGCACTGACCATGAAAAGTAATTTTAAGCGTACTTACCAGTAACTTGTACTTCCTTCCATAGGAATACATTGTGTGGTTTTCACCAGAAAAGTTTCTAAGTGTCCATTTTTGAAATGTACAAATATTCTTCTAAAATAAGCCGAACTACGAATTCTGATTTATTCACCTGTGATCAGGAGAGAAACCAGGGCTGCATCTTTAAGCCCTGCACTGACCCTGAAAAGTAATTCAAATCGTACTTACCAGTAACTTCTATTTCCTTCAATAGGAATCATTGTGTGGTTTTCACCAGAAAAGTTTCTGAGTGTCCATTTTTGAAACGTACAAATATTCCTCTAAAATCAGCCGAACAACGAATTCCGATTTACTCACCTGTTATCAGGAGAGGACCCAGTGCTGCATCTTTTAGCCCAGCACTGACCCTGAAAAGTAATTCTAAGCATACTTACCAGTAACTTGTATTTCCTTCCATAGGAATCCATTGTGTGGTTTTCACCAGAAAAGTTTCTAAGTGTCCATTTTTTAAACGTACAAATATTCCTCTAAAATCAGCTGAACTACGAATTCCAATTTACTCACCTGTTATCAGGAGAGAACCCAGTGCTGCATCTTTTAGAGTAGCACTGACCCTGAAAAGTAATTCTAAGCGTACTTACCAGTAACTTGTACTTCCTTTCTTAGGAATCCATTGTGTGGTTTTGACCAGAAAAGTTTCCAAGTGTCCATTTTTGAAATGTACAAATATTCCTCTAAAATCAGCCAAACTACGAATTTCGATTTACTCACCTGTTATCAGGAGAAAACCCAGTGCTGCATCTTTTAGACCAGCACTGACCATGAAAAGTAATTCTAAGCGTACTTACCAGTAACTTGTACTTCCTTCCATAGGAATCCATTGTGTGGTTTTCACCAGAAAAGTTTCTAAGTTTCCATTTTTGAAACGTACAAATATTCCTCTAAAATCAGCCGAAATACGAATTCCGATTTACTCACCTGTTATCAGGAGAGAACCCAGGGCTGCGTCTTTTAACCCAGCACTGACCCTGAAAAGTAATTCTAAGCATACTTACCAGTAACTTGTATTTTCTTCCATAGGAATCCATTGTGTGGTTTTCACCAGAAAAGTTTCTAAGTGTCCATTTTTGAAACGTACAAATATTCCTCTAAAATCAGCCGAACTACGAATTCCAATTTACTCACCTGTTATCAGGAGAGAACCCAGTGCTGCATCTTTTAGATCAGCACTGACCCTGAAAAGTAATTCTAAGCGTACTTACCAGTAACTTGTATTTCCTTCCTTAGGAATCCATTGTGTGGTTTTCACCAGAAAAGTTTCCAAGTGTCCATTTCTGAAACGTACAAATATTCTTCTAAAATCAGCCGAACTATGCATTCTGATTTACTCACCTGTTATCAGGAATGAACTCAAGGCTGCATCTTTTAGCCCAGCACTGACCCTGAAATGTAATCCTAATCGTACTTACCAGTAACTTGTATTTCCTTCCATAGGAATCCATTGTGTGGTTTTCACCAGAAAAGTTTCCAAGTGCCCATTTTTGAAATGTACAAATATTCTTCTAAAATAAGCCAAACTACGAATTCCGATTTACTCACCTGTGATCAGGAGAGAAACCAGGGCTGCATCTTTAAGCCCTGCACTGACCCTGAAAAGTAATTCAAATCATACTTACCAGTAACTTGTATTTCCTTCAATAGGAATCATTGTGTGGTTTTCACCAGAAAAGTTTCTGAGTGTCCATTTTTGAAACGTACAAATATTCCTCTAAAATCAGCCGAACAACAAATTCTGATTTACTCACCTGTTGTCAGGAGAGGACCCAGTGCTGCATCTTTTAGCCCAGCACTGACCCTGAAAAGTAATTCTAAGCATACTTACCAGTAACTTGTATTTCCTTCCATAGGAATCCATTGTGTGTTTTTCACCAGAAAAGTTTCTAAGTGTCCATTTTTGAAACGTACAAATATTCCTTTAAAATCAGCTGAACTACGAATTCCAATTTACTCACCTGTTATCAGGAGATAACCCAGTGCTGCATCTTTTAGAGCAGCACTGACCCTGAAAAGTAATTCTAAGCGTACTTACCAGTAACTTGTATTTCCTTCCATAGGAATCCATTCTGTGGTTTTCACCAGAAAAGTTTCCAAGTATCCATTTTTGAAATGTACAAATATTCTTCTAAAATCAGCCGAACTACGAATTCTGATTTACTCACCTGTTATCAGGAGAGAAACCAGGGCTGCATCTTTAAGACCTGCACTGACCCTAAAAAGTAATTCAAATCGTACTTACCAGTAACTTGTATTTCATTCAATAGGAATCATTGTGTGGTTTTCACCAGAAAAGTTTCCAAGTGTCCATTTTTGAAATGTACAAATATTCCTCTAAAATCAGCCAAACTACGAATTCCGATTTACTCACCTGTTATCAGGAGAAAACCCAGTGCTACATCTTTTAGACCAGCACTGACCATGAAAAGTAATTTTAAGCGTACTTACCAGTAACTTGTACTTCCTTCCATAGGAATCCATTGTGTGGTTTTCACCAGAAAAGTTTCTAAGTGTCCATTTTTGAAACGTACAAATATTCCTCTAAAATCAGCCGAAATACGAATTCCGATTTACTCACCTGTTATCAGGAGAGAACCCAGGGCTGCATCTTTTAACCCAGCACTGACCCTGAAAAGTAATTCTAAGCATACTTACTAGTAACTTGTATTTCCTTCCATAGGAATCCATTGTGTGGTTTTCACCAGAAAAGTTTCTAAGTGTCCATTTTTGAAACGTACAAATATTCCTCTAAAATCAGCCAAACTACGAATTCCAATTTACTCGCCTGTTATCAGGAGAGAACCCAGTGCTGCATCTTTTAGCCCAGCACTGATACTGAAATGTAATCCTAATCGTACTTACCAGTAACTTGTATTTCCTTCCATAGGAATCCATTGTGTGGTTTTCACCAGAAAAGTTTCCAAGTGCCCATTTTTGAAATGTACAAATATTCTTCTAAAATAAGCCGAACTACAAATTCTGATTTATTGACCTGTGATCAGGAGAGAAACCAGGGCTGCATCTTTTAGCCCAGCACTGCCCCTGAAAAGTAATTCTAAGTGTACTTACCAGTAACTTGTATTTCCTTCCATAGGAATCCATTGTGTTGTTTTCACCAGAAGAGTTTCCAAGTGTCCATTTTTGAAATGTACAAATATTCCTTTAAAATCAGCCAAACTACGAATTCCGATTTACTCACCTGTTATCAGGAGAAAACCCAGTGCTGCATCTTTTAGACCAGCACTGACCATGAAAAGTAATTCTAAGCGTACTTACCAGTAACTTGTACTTCCTTCCATAGGAATCCATTGTGTGGTTTTCACCAGAAAAGTTTCTAAGTGTCCACTTTTGAAACGTACAAATATTCCTCTAAAATCAGCCGAAATACGAATTCCGATTTACTCACCTGTTATCAGGAGAGAACCCAGGGCTGCATCTTTTAACCCAGCACTGACCCTGAAAAGTAATTCTAAGCATACTTATCAGTAACTTGTATTTCCTTCCATAGGAATCCATTGTGTGGTTTTCACCAGAAAAGTTTCTAAGTGTCCATTTTTGAAACGTACAAATATTCCTTTAAAATCAGCCGAACTATGAATTCCGATTTAATCAACTGTTATCAGGAATGAACTCAAGGCTGCATCTTTTAGCCCAGCACTGACCCTGAAATGTCATCCTAATCGTACTTACCAGTAACTTGTATTTCCTTCCATAGGAATCCATTGTGTGGTTTTCACCAGAAAAGTTTCCAGGTGCCCATTTTTGAAATGTACAAATATTCTTCTAAAATCAGCTGAACTACGAATTCCGATTTAATCACCTGTGATCAGGAGAGAAACCAGGACTGCATCTTTAAGCCCTGCACTGACCCTGAAAAGTAATTCAAATCATACTTACCAGTAACTTGTATTTCCTTCAATAGGTATCATTGTGTGGTTTTCACCAGAAAAGTTTCTGAGTGTCCATTTTCTGAAACGTACAAATATTCCTCTAAAATCAGCCGAACAACGAATTCCGATTTACTCACCTGTTATCAGGAGAGGACCCAGTGCTGCATCTTTTAGCCCAGCACTGACCCTGAAAAGTAATTCTAAGCATACTTACCAGTAACTTGTATTTCCTTCCATAGGAATCCATTGTGTGGTTTTCACCAGAAAAGTTTCTAAGTGTCCATTTTTTAAACGTACAAATATTCCTCTAAAATCAGCTGAACTACGAATTCCAATTTACTCACCTGTTATCAGGAGAGAACCCAGTGCTGCATCTTTTAGAGTAGCACTGACCCTGAAAAGTAATTCTAAGCGTACTTACCAGTAACTTGTACTTCCTTTCTTAGGAATCCATTGTGTGGTTTTGACCAGAAAAGTTTCCAAGTGTCCATTTTTGAAATGTACAAATATTCCTCTAAAATCAGCCAAACTACGAATTTCGATTTACTCACCTGTTATCAGGAGAAAACCCAGTGCTGCATCTTTTAGACCAGCACTGACCATGAAAAGTAATTCTAAGCGTACTTACCAGTAACTTGTACTTCCTTCCATAGGAATCCATTGTGTGGTTTTCACCAGAAAAGTTTCTAAGTTTCCATTTTTGAAACGTACAAATATTCCTCTAAAATCAGCCGAAATACGAATTCCGATTTACTCACCTGTTATCAGGAGAGAACCCAGGGCTGCGTCTTTTAACCCAGCACTGACCCTGAAAAGTAATTCTAAGCATACTTACCAGTAACTTGTATTTTCTTCCATAGGAATCCATTGTGTGGTTTTCACCAGAAAAGTTTCTAAGTGTCCATTTTTGAAACGTACAAATATTCCTCTAAAATCAGCCGAACTACGAATTCCAATTTACTCACCTGTTATCAGGAGAGAACCCAGTGCTGCATCTTTTAGATCAGCACTGACCCTGAAAAGTAATTCTAAGCGTACTTACCAGTAACTTGTATTTCCTTCCTTAGGAATCCATTGTGTGGTTTTCACCAGAAAAGTTTCCAAGTGTCCATTTCTGAAACGTACAAATATTCTTCTAAAATCAGCCGAACTATGCATTCTGATTTACTCACCTGTTATCAGGAATGAACTCAAGGCTGCATCTTTTAGCCCAGCACTGACCCTGAAATGTAATCCTAATCGTACTTACCAGTAACTTGTATTTCCTTCCATAGGAATCCATTGTGTGGTTTTCACCAGAAAAGTTTCCAAGTGCCCATTTTTGAAATGTACAAATATTCTTCTAAAATAAGCCAAACTACGAATTCCGATTTACTCACCTGTGATCAGGAGAGAAACCAGGGCTGCATCTTTAAGCCCTGCACTGACCCTGAAAAGTAATTCAAATCATACTTACCAGTAACTTGTATTTCCTTCAATAGGAATCATTGTGTGGTTTTCACCAGAAAAGTTTCTGAGTGTCCATTTTTGAAACGTACAAATATTCCTCTAAAATCAGCCGAACAACAAATTCTGATTTACTCACCTGTTGTCAGGAGAGGACCCAGTGCTGCATCTTTTAGCCCAGCACTGACCCTGAAAAGTAATTCTAAGCATACTTACCAGTAACTTGTATTTCCTTCCATAGGAATCCATTGTGTGTTTTTCACCAGAAAAGTTTCTAAGTGTCCATTTTTGAAACGTACAAATATTCCTTTAAAATCAGCTGAACTACGAATTCCAATTTACTCACCTGTTATCAGGAGATAACCCAGTGCTGCATCTTTTAGAGCAGCACTGACCCTGAAAAGTAATTCTAAGCGTACTTACCAGTAACTTGTATTTCCTTCCATAGGAATCCATTCTGTGGTTTTCACCAGAAAAGTTTCCAAGTATCCATTTTTGAAATGTACAAATATTCTTCTAAAATCAGCCGAACTACGAATTCTGATTTACTCACCTGTTATCAGGAGAGAAACCAGGGCTGCATCTTTAAGACCTGCACTGACCCTAAAAAGTAATTCAAATCGTACTTACCAGTAACTTGTATTTCATTCAATAGGAATCATTGTGTGGTTTTCACCAGAAAAGTTTCCAAGTGTCCATTTTTGAAATGTACAAATATTCCTCTAAAATCAGCCAAACTACGAATTCCGATTTACTCACCTGTTATCAGGAGAAAACCCAGTGCTACATCTTTTAGACCAGCACTGACCATGAAAAGTAATTTTAAGCGTACTTACCAGTAACTTGTACTTCCTTCCATAGGAATCCATTGTGTGGTTTTCACCAGAAAAGTTTCTAAGTGTCCATTTTTGAAACGTACAAATATTCCTCTAAAATCAGCCGAAATACGAATTCCGATTTACTCACCTGTTATCAGGAGAGAACCCAGGGCTGCATCTTTTAACCCAGCACTGACCCTGAAAAGTAATTCTAAGCATACTTACTAGTAACTTGTATTTCCTTCCATAGGAATCCATTGTGTGGTTTTCACCAGAAAAGTTTCTAAGTGTCCATTTTTGAAACGTACAAATATTCCTCTAAAATCAGCCAAACTACGAATTCCAATTTACTCGCCTGTTATCAGGAGAGAACCCAGTGCTGCATCTTTTAGCCCAGCACTGATACTGAAATGTAATCCTAATCGTACTTACCAGTAACTTGTATTTCCTTCCATAGGAATCCATTGTGTGGTTTTCACCAGAAAAGTTTCCAAGTGCCCATTTTTGAAATGTACAAATATTCTTCTAAAATAAGCCGAACTACAAATTCTGATTTACTGACCTGTGATCAGGAGAGAAACCAGGGCTGCATCTTTTAGCCCAGCACTGCCCCTGAAAAGTAATTCTAAGTGTACTTACCAGTAACTTGTATTTCCTTCCATAGGAATCCATTGTGTTGTTTTCACCAGAAGAGTTTCCAAGTGTCCATTTTTGAAATGTACAAATATTCCTTTAAAATCAGCCAAACTACGAATTCCGATTTACTCACCTGTTATCAGGAGAAAACCCAGTGCTGCATCTTTTAGACCAGCACTGACCATGAAAAGTAATTCTAAGCGTACTTACCAGTAACTTGTACTTCCTTCCATAGGAATCCATTGTGTGGTTTTCACCAGAAAAGTTTCTAAGTGTCCACTTTTGAAACGTACAAATATTCCTCTAAAATCAGCCGAAATACGAATTCCGATTTACTCACCTGTTATCAGGAGAGAACCCAGGGCTGCATCTTTTAACCCAGCACTGACCCTGAAAAGTAATTCTAAGCATACTTATCAGTAACTTGTATTTCCTTCCATAGGAATCCATTGTGTGGTTTTCACCAGAAAAGTTTCTAAGTGTCCATTTTTGAAACGTACAAATATTCCTTTAAAATCAGCCGAACTATGAATTCCGATTTAATCAACTGTTATCAGGAATGAACTCAAGGCTGCATCTTTTAGCCCAGCACTGACCCTGAAATGTCATCCTAATCGTACTTACCAGTAACTTGTATTTCCTTCCATAGGAATCCATTGTGTGGTTTTCACCAGAAAAGTTTCCAGGTGCCCATTTTTGAAATGTACAAATATTCTTCTAAAATCAGCTGAACTACGAATTCCGATTTAATCACCTGTGATCAGGAGAGAAACCAGGACTGCATCTTTAAGCCCTGCACTGACCCTGAAAAGTAATTCAAATCATACTTACCAGTAACTTGTATTTCCTTCAATAGGTATCATTGTGTGGTTTTCACCAGAAAAGTTTCTGAGTGTCCATTTTCTGAAACGTACAAATATTCCTCTAAAATCAGTCGAACTACGAATTCCGATTTACTCACCTGTTATCAGGAGAGAACCCAGTGCTGCATCTTTTAGAGCAGCGCTGACCCTGAAAAGTAATTCTAAGCGTACTTACCAGTAACTTGTATTTCCTTCCTTAGTAATCAATTGTGTGGTTTTCACCAGAAATGTTTCTAAGTGTCAATTTTTGTAATGTACAAATATTCCTCTAAAATCAGCAGAACTCTGAATTCCGATTTACTCACCTGTTATCAGGAGAGAACCCAGTGCTGCAAATTTTAGCCCAGCACTGACCCTGAAAAGTAATTCTAAGTGTACTCACCAGTAACTTGTATTTTCTTCCATAGGAATCCATTGTGTGGTTTTCACCAGAAAAGTGTCCAAGTGTCCATTTTTGAAACTTACACATATTCCTCTAAAATCAGTTGAACTACGAATTCCGATTTACTCACCTGTTATCAGGAGAGACCCCAGTGCTGCATCTTTTAGAGCAGCACTGACCGTGAAAAGTAATTCTAAGCGTACATAACTGTCACTTGTACTTCCTTCCATAGGAATCCATTGTGTGTTTTTCACCAGCAAAGTTTCTAAGTGTCCAATTTTGAAACGTACAAATAGTCCTCTAAAATCAGCCGAAATACGAATTCCGATTTACTGACCTGTTATCAGGAGAGAACCCAGGGCTGCATCTTTTAGCCCAGCACTGACCCTTAAAAGTAATTCCAAGCATACTTACCAGTAACTTGTATTTTGTTCCATAGGAATCAATTGTGTGGTTTTCACCAGAAAAGATTTTAAGTGTCCATTTTTGAAACATACACATATTCCTCTAAAATCAGCCGAACTACGAATTTCAATTTACTCACCTGTTATCAGGAGAGAACCCAGTGCTCCATCTTTTAGCCCAGCACTGCCCCTGAAAAGTAATTCTAAGCGTACTTACCAGTAACTTGTATTTCCTTCCATAGGAATCCATTGTGTGGTTTTCACGAGAAGAGTTTCCAAGTGTGCATTTTTGAAACATACAAATATTCCTCTAAAATCAGCCAAACTACGAATTCCGATTTACTCACCTGTTATCAGGAGAAAATCCAGTGCTACATCTTTTAGACCAGCACTGACCATGAAAAGTAATTTTAAGCGTACTTACCAGTAACTTGTACTTCCTTCCATAGGAATACATTGTGTGGTTTTCACCAGAAAAGTTTCTAAGTGTCCATTTTTGAAACGTACAAATATTCCTCTAAAATCAGCCGAAATACGAATTCCGATTTACTCACCTGTTATCAGGAGAGAACCCAGGGCTGCATCTTTTAACCCAGCACTGACCCTGAAAAGTAATTCTAAGCATACTTACCAGTAACTTGTATTTCCTTCCATAGGAATCCATTGTGTGGTTTTCACCAGAAAAGTTTCTAAGTGTCCATTTTTGAAACGTACAAATATTCCTCTAAAATCAGCCAAACTACGAATTCCAATTTACTCACCTGTTATCAGGAGAGAACCCAGTGCTGCATCTTTTAGAGCAGCACTGACCCTGAAAAGTAATTCTAAGCGTACTTACCAGTAACTTGTATTTCCTTCCATAGGAATCCATTGTGTGGTTTTCACCAGAAAAGTTTCCAAGTGTCCATTTTTGAAACGTACAAATATTCCTCTAAAATCAGCCAAACTATGAATTCTGATTTACTCACCTGTTATCAGGAATGAACTCAAGGCTGCATCTTTTAGCCCAGCACTGACCCTGAAATGTAATCCTAATCGTACTTACCAGTAACTTGTATTTCCTTCCATAGGAATCCATTGTGTGGTTTTCACCAGAAAAGTTTCCAAGTGCCCATTTTTGAAATGTACAAATATTCTTCTAAAATAAGCCGAACTACGAATTCTGATTTATTCACCTGTGATCAGGAGAGAAACCAGGGCTGCATCTTTAAGCCCTGCACTGACCCTGAAAAGTAATTCAAATCGTACTTACCAGTAACTTCTATTTCCTTCAATAGGAATCATTGTGTGGTTTCACCAGAAAAGTTTCTGAGTGTCCATTTTTGAAACATACAAATATTCATCTAAAATCAGTTGAACTACGAATTCCGATTTACTCACCTGTTATCAGGAGAGAACCCAGTGCTGCATCTTTTAGAGCAGCACTGACCCTGAAAAGTAATTCTAAGCGTACTTACCAGTAACTTGTACTTCCTTTCTTAGGAATCCATTGTGTGGTTTTGACCAGAAAAGTTTCCAAGTGTCCATTTTTGAAATGTACAAATATTCCTCTAAAATCAGCCAAACTACGAATTTCGATTTACTCACCTGTTATCAGGAGAAAACCCAGTGCTGCATCTTTTAGACCAGCACTGACCATGAAAAGTAATTCTAAGCGTACTTACCAGTAACTTGTACTTCCTTCCATAGGAATCCATTGTGTGGTTTTCACCAGAAAAGTTTCTAAGTGTCCATTTTTGAAACGTACAAATATTCCTCTAAAATCAGCCGAAATACGAATTCCGATTTACTCACCTGTTATCAGGAGAGAACCCAGGGCTGCGTCTTTTAACCCAGCACTGACCCTGAAAAGTAATTATAAGCATACTTACCAGTAACTTGTATTTTCTTCCATAGGAATCCATTGTGTGGTTTTCACCAGAAAAGTTTCCAAGTGTCCATTTCTGAAACGTACAAATATTCTTCTAAAATCAGCCGAACTATGCATTCTGATTTACTCACCTGTTATCAGGAATGAACTCAAGGCTGCATCTTTTAGCCCAGCACTGCCCCTGAAATGTCATCCTAATCGTACTTACCAGTAACTTGTATTTCCTTCCATAGGAATCCATTGTGTGGTTTTCACCAGAAAAGTTTCCAAGTGCCCATTTTTGAAATGTACAAATATTCCTCTAAAATCAGCCAAACTACGAATTCCGATTTACTCACCTGTTATCAGGAGAAAACCCAGTGCTACATCTTTTAGACCAGCACTGACCATGAAAAGTAATTTTAAGCGTACTTACCAGTAACTTGTACTTCCTTCCATAGGAATCCATTGTGTGGTTTTCACCAGAAAAGTTTCTAAGTGTCCATTTTTGAAACGTACAAATATTCCTCTAAAATCAGCCGAAATACGAATTCCGATTTACTCACCTGTTATCAGGAGAGAACCCAGGGCTGCATCTTTTAACCCAGCACTGACCCTGAAAAGTAATTCTAAGCATACTTACTAGTAACTTGTATTTCCTTCCATAGGAATCCATTGTGTGGTTTTCACCAGAAAAGTTTCTAAGTGTCCATTTTTGAAACGTACAAATATTCCTCTAAAATCAGCCAAACTACGAATTCCAATTTACTCGCCTGTTATCAGGAGAGAACCCAGTGCTGCATCTTTTAGCCCAGCACTGACCCTGAAATGTAATCCTAATCGTACTTACCAGTAACTTGTATTTCCTTCCATAGGAATCCATTGTGTGGTTTTCACCAGAAAAGTTTCCAAGTGCCCATTTTTGAAATGTACAAATATTCTTCTAAAATAAGCCGAACTACAAATTCTGATTTACTGACCTGTGATCAGGAGAGAAACCAGGGCTGCATCTTTTAGCCCAGCACTGCCCCTGAAAAGTAATTCTAAGTGTACTTACCAGTAACTTGTATTTCCTTCCATAGGAATCCATTGTGTTGTTTTCACCAGAAGAGTTTCCAAGTGTCCATTTTTGAAATGTACAAATATTCCTTTAAAATCAGCCAAACTACGAATTCCGATTTACTCACCTGTTATCAGGAGAAAACCCAGTGCTGCATCTTTTAGACCAGCACTGACCATGAAAAGTAATTCTAAGCGTACTTACCAGTAACTTGTACTTCCTTCCATAGGAATCCATTGTGTGGTTTTCACCAGAAAAGTTTCTAAGTGTCCACTTTTGAAACGTACAAATATTCCTCTAAAATCAGCCGAAATACGAATTCCGATTTACTCACCTGTTATCAGGAGAGAACCCAGGGCTGCATCTTTTAACCCAGCACTGACCCTGAAAAGTAATTCTAAGCATACTTATCAGTAACTTGTATTTCCTTCCATAGGAATCCATTGTGTGGTTTTCACCAGAAAAGTTTCTAAGTGTCCATTTTTGAAACGTACAAATATTCCTTTAAAATCAGCCGAACTATGAATTCCGATTTAATCAACTGTTATCAGGAATGAACTCAAGGCTGCATCTTTTAGCCCAGCACTGACCCTGAAATGTCATCCTAATCGTACTTACCAGTAACTTGTATTTCCTTCCATAGGAATCCATTTTGTGGTTTTCACCAGAAAAGTTTCCAAGTGCCCATTTTTGAAATGTACAAATATTCTTCTAAAATCAGCTGAACTACGAATTCCGATTTAATCACCTGTGATCAGGAGAGAAACCAGGGCTGCATCTTTAAGCCCTGCACTGACCCTGAAAAGTAATTCAAATCATACTTACCAGTAACTTGTATTTCCTTCAATAGGTATCATTGTGTGGTTTTCACCAGAAAAGTTTCTGAGTGTCCATTTTCTGAAACATACAAATATTCCTCTAAAATCAGTCGAACTACGAATTCCGATTTACTCACCTGTTATCAGGAGAGAACCCAGTGCTGCATGTTTTAGAGCAGCGCTGACCCTGAAAAGTAATTCTAAGCGTACTTACCAGTAACTTGTATTTCCTTCCTTAGTAATCAATTGTGTGGTTTTCACCAGAAATGTTTCTAAGTGTCAATTTTTGTAATGTACAAATATTCCTCTAAAATCAGCAGAACTCTGAATTCCGATTTACTCACCTGTTATCAGGAGAGAACCCAGTGCTGCAAATTTTAGCCCAGCACTGACCCTGAAAAGTAATTCTAAGTGTACTCACCAGTAACTTGTATTTTCTTCCATAGGAATCCATTGTGTGGTTTTCACCAGAAAAGTGTCCAAGTGTCCATTTTTGAAACTTACACATATTCCTCTAAAATCAGTTGAACTACGAATTCCGATTTACTCACCTGTTATCAGGAGAGACCCCAGTGCTGCATCTTTTAGAGCAGCACTGACCGTGAAAAGTAATTCTAAGCGTACATAACTGTCACTTGTACTTCCTTCCATAGGAATCCATTGTGTGTTTTTCACCAGCAAAGTTTCTAAGTGTCCAATTTTGAAACGTACAAATAGTCCTCTAAAATCAGCCGAAATACGAATTCCGATTTACTGACCTGTTATCAGGAGAGAACCCAGGGCTGCATCTTTTAGCCCAGCACTGACCCTTAAAAGTAATTCCAAGCATACTTACCAGTAACTTGTATTTTGTTCCATAGGAATCAATTGTGTGGTTTTCACCAGAAAAGATTTTAAGTGTCCATTTTTGAAACATACACATATTCCTCTAAAATCAGCCGAACTACGAATTTCAATTTACTCACCTGTTATCAGGAGAGAACCCAGTGCTCCATCTTTTAGCCCAGCACAGCCCCTGAAAAGTAATTCTAAGCGTACTTACCAGTAACTTGGATTTCCTTCCATAGGAATCCATTGTGTGGTTTTCACGAGAAGAGTTTACAAGTGTGCATTTTTGAAACATACAAATATTCCTCTAAAATCAGCCAAACTACGAATTCCGATTTACTCACCTGTTATCAGGAGAAAATCCAGTGCTACATCTTTTAGACCAGCACTGACCATGAAAAGTAATTTTAAGCGTACTTACCAGTAACTTGTACTTCCTTCCATAGGAATACATTGTGTGGTTTTCACCAGAAAAGTTTCTAAGTGTCCATTTTTGAAACGTACAAATATTCCTCTAAAATCAGCCGAAATACGAATTCCGATTTACTCACCTGTTATCAGGAGAGAACCCAGGGCTGCATCTTTTAACCCAGCACTGACCCTGAAAAGTAATTCTAAGCATACTTACCAGTAACTTGTATTTCCTTCCATAGGAATCCATTGTGTGGTTTTCACCAGAAAAGTTTCTAAGTGTCCATTTTTGAAACGTACAAATATTCCTCTAAAATCAGCCAAACTACGAATTCCAATTTACTCACCTGTTATCAGGAGAGAACCCAGTGCTGCATCTTTTAGAGCAGCACTGACCCTGAAAAGTAATTCTAAGCGTACTTACCAGTAACTTGTATTTCCTTCCATAGGAATCCATTGTGTGGTTTTCACCAGAAAAGTTTCCAAGTGTCCATTTTTGAAACGTACAAATATTCCTCTAAAATCAGCCAAACTATGAATTCTGATTTACTCACCTGTTATCAGGAATGAACTCAAGGCTGCATCTTTTAGCCCAGCACTGACCCTGAAATGTAATCCTAATCGTACTTACCAGTAACTTGTATTTCCTTCCATAGGAATCCATTGTGTGGTTTTCACCAGAAAAGTTTCCAAGTGCCCATTTTTGAAATGTACAAATATTCTTCTAAAATAACCCGAACTACGAATTCTGATTTATTCACCTGTGATCAGGAGAGAAACCAGGGCTGCATCTTTAAGCCCTGCACTGACCCTGAAAAGTAATTCAAATCGTACTTACCAGTAACTTCTATTTCCTTCAATAGGAATCATTGTGTGGTTTTCACCAGAAAAGTTTCTGAGTGTCCATTTTTGAAACATACAAATATTCATCTAAAATCAGTTGAACTACGAATTCCGATTTACTCACCTGTTATCAGGAGAGAACCCAGTGCTGCATCTTTTAGAGCAGCACTGACCCTGAAAAGTAATTCTAAGCGTACTTACCAGTAACTTGTACTTCCTTTCTTAGGAATCCATTGTGTGGTTTTGACCAGAAAAGTTTCCAAGTGTCCATTTTTGAAATGTACAAATATTCCTCTAAAATCAGCCAAACTACGAATTTCGATTTACTCACCTGTTATCAGGAGAAAACCCAGTGCTGCATCTTTTAGACCAGCACTGACCATGAAAAGTAATTCTAAGCGTACTTACCAGTAACTTGTACTTCCTTCCATAGGAATCCATTGTGTGGTTTTCACCAGAAAAGTTTCTAAGTGTCCATTTTTGAAACGTACAAATATTCCTCTAAAATCAGCCGAAATACGAATTCCGATTTACTCACCTGTTATCAGGAATGAACTCAAGGCTGCATCTTTTAGCCCAGCACTGCCCCTGAAATGTCATCCTAATCGTACTTACCAGTAACTTGTATTTCCTTCCATAGGAATCCATTGTGTGGTTTTCACCAGAAAAGTTTCCAAGTGCCCATTTTTGAAATGTACAAATATTCCTCTAAAATCAGCCAAACTACGAATTCCGATTTACTCACCTGTTATCAGGAGAAAACCCAGTGCTACATCTTTTAGACCAGCACTGACCATGAAAAGTAATTTTAAGCGTACTTACCAGTAACTTGTACTTCCTTCCATAGGAATCCATTGTGTGGTTTTCACCAGAAAAGTTTCTAAGTGTCCATTTTTGAAACGTACAAATATTCCTCTAAAATCAGCCGAAATACGAATTCCGATTTACTCACCTGTTATCAGGAGAGAACCCAGGGCTGCATCTTTTAACCCAGCACTGACCCTGAAAAGTAATTCTAAGCATACTTACTAGTAACTTGTATTTCCTTCCATAGGAATCCATTGTGTGGTTTTCACCAGAAAAGTTTCTAAGTGTCCATTTTTGAAACGTACAAATATTCCTCTAAAATCAGCCAAACTACGAATTCCAATTTACTCGCCTGTTATCAGGAGAGAACCCAGTGCTGCATCTTTTAGCCCAGCACTGACCCTGAAATGTAATCCTAATCGTACTTACCAGTAACTTGTATTTCCTTCCATAGGAATCCATTGTGTGGTTTTCACCAGAAAAGTTTCCAAGTGCCCATTTTTGAAATGTACAAATATTCTTCTAAAATAAGCCGAACTACAAATTCTGATTTACTGACCTGTGATCAGGAGAGAAACCAGGGCTGCATCTTTTAGCCCAGCACTGCCCCTGAAAAGTAATTCTAAGTGTACTTACCAGTAACTTGTATTTCCTTCCATAGGAATCCATTGTGTTGTTTTCACCAGAAGAGTTTCCAAGTGTCCATTTTTGAAATGTACAAATATTCCTTTAAAATCAGCCAAACTACGAATTCCGATTTACTCACCTGTTATCAGGAGAAAACCCAGTGCTGCATCTTTTAGACCAGCACTGACCATGAAAAGTAATTCTAAGCGTACTTACCAGTAACTTGTACTTCCTTCCATAGGAATCCATTGTGTGGTTTTCACCAGAAAAGTTTCTAAGTGTCCACTTTTGAAACGTACAAATATTCCTCTAAAATCAGCCGAAATACGAATTCCGATTTACTCACCTGTTATCAGGAGAGAACCCAGGGCTGCATCTTTTAACCCAGCACTGACCCTGAAAAGTAATTCTAAGCATACTTACCAGTAACTTGTATTTCCTTCCATAGGAATCCATTGTGTGGTTTTCACCAGAAAAGTTTCCAAGTGCCCATTTTTGAAATGTACAAATATTCTTCTAAAATCAGCTGAACTACGAATTCCGATTTAATCACCTGTGATCAGGAGAGAAACCAGGGCTGCATCTTTAAGCCCTGCACTGACCCTGAAAAGTAATTCAAATCATACTTACCAGTAACTTGTATTTCCTTCCATAGGAATCCATTGTGTGGTTTTCACCAGAAAAGTTTCTAAGTGTCCACTTTTGAAACGTACAAATATTCCTCTAAAATCAGCCGAAATATGAATTCCGATTTACTCACCTGTTATCAGGAGAGAACCCAGGGCTGCATCTTTTAACCCAGCACTGACCCTGAAAAGTAATTCTAAGCATACTTACCAGTAACTTGTATTTCCTTCCATAGGAATCCATTGTGTGGTTTTCACCAGAAAAGTTTCTAAGTGTCCATTTTTGAAACGTACAAATATTCCTCTAAAATCAGTCGAACTACGAATTCCGATTTACTCACCTGTTATCAGGAGAGAACCCAGTGCTGCAAATTTTAGCCCAGCACTGACCCTGAAAAGTAATTCTAAGTGTACTCACCAGTAACTTGTATTTCCTTCCATAGGAATCCATTGTGTGGTTTTCCCCAGAAAAGTGTCCAAGTGTCCATTTTTGAAACTTACACATATTCCTCTAAAATCAGTTGAACTACGAATTCCGATTTACTCACCTGTTATCAGGAGAGACCCCAGTGCTGCATCTTTTAGAGCAGCACTGACCGTGAAAAGTAATTCTAAGCGTACATACCTGTCACTTGTACTTCCTTCCATAGGAATCCATTGTGTGTTTTTCACCAGCAAAGTTTCTAAGTGTCCAATTTTGAAACGTACAAATAGTCCTCTAAAATCAGCCGAAATACGAATTCCGATTTACTGACCTGTTATCAGGAGAGAACCCAGGGCTGCATCTTTTAGCCCAGCACTGACCCTTAAAAGTAATTCCAAGCATACTTACCAGTAACTTGTATTTCGTTCCATAGGAATCAATTGTGTGGTTTTCACCAGAAAAGATTTTAAGTGTCCATTTTTGAAACATACACATATTCCTCTAAAATCAGCCGAACTACGAATTTCAATTTACTCACCTGTTATCAGGAGAGAACCCAGTGCTCCATCTTTTAGCCCAGCACTGCCCCTGAAAAGTAATTCTAAGCGTACTTACCAGTAACTTGTATTTCCTTCCATAGGAATCCATTGTGTGGTTTTCACCAGAAGAGTTTCCAAGTGTCCATTTTTGAAACATACAAATATTCCTCTAAAATCAGTTGAACTACGAATTCCGATTTACTCACCTGTTATCAGGAGAGAACCCAGTGCTGCATCTTTTAGAGCAGCACTGACACTGAAAAGTAATTCTAAGAGTACTTACCAGTAACTTGAACTTCCTTTCTTAGGAATCCATTGTGTGGTTTTCACCAGAAAAGTTTCCAAGTGTCCATTTTTGAAATGTACAAATATTCCTCTAAAATCAGCCAAACTACGAATTCCGATTTACTCACCTGTTATCAGGAGAAAACCCAGTGCTACATCTTTTAGACCAGCACTGACCATGAAAAGTAATTTTAAGCATACTTACCAGTAACTTGTATTTCCTTCCATAGGAATCCATTGTGTGGTTTTCACCAGAAAAGTTTCTAAGTGTCCATTTTTGAAACGTACAAATATTCCTCTAAAATCAGCCAAACTACGAATTCCAATTTACTCACCTGTTATCAGGAGAGAACCCAGTGCTGCATCTTTTAGAGCAGCACTGACCCTGAAAAGTAATTCTAAGCGTACTTACCAGTAACTTGTATTTCCTTCCATAGGAATCCATTGTGTGGTTTTCACCAGAAAAGTTTCCAAGTGTCCATTTTTGAAACGTACAAATATTCCTCTAAAATCAGCCGAACTATGAATTCTGATTTACTCACCTGTTATCAGGAATGAACTCAAGGCTGCATCTTTTAGCCCAGCACTGACCCTGAAATGTCATCCTAATCGTACTTACCAGTAACTTGTATTTCCTTCCATAGGAATCCATTGTGTGGTTTTCACCAGAAAAGTTTCCAAGTGCCCATTTTTGAAATGTACAAATATTCTTCTAAAATAAGCCGAACTACAAATTCTGATTTACTGACCTGTGATCAGGAGAGAAACCAGGGCTGCATCTTTTAGCCCAGCACTGCCCCTGAAAAGTAATTCTAAGTGTACTTACCAGTAACTTGTATTTCCTTCCATAGGAATCCATTGCATTGTTTTCACCAGAAGAGTTTCCAAGTGTTCATTTTTGAAACATTCAAATATTCCTCTAAAATCAGTTGAACTACGAATTCCGATTTACTCACCTGTTATCAGGAGAGAACCCAGTGCTGCATCTTTAAGAGCAGCACTGACCCTGAAAAGTAATTCTAAGCGTACTTACAAGTAACTTGTACTTCCTTTCTTAGGAATCCATTGTGTGGTTTTGACCAAAAAAGTTTCCAAGTGTCCATTTTTGAAATGTACAAATATTCCTTTAAAATCAGCCAAACTACGAATTCCGATTTACTCACCTGTTATCAGGAGAAAACCCAGTGCTGCATCTTTTAAACCAGCACTGACCATGAAAAGTAATTCTAAGCGTACTTACCAGTAACTTATACTTCCTTCCATAGGAATCCATTGTGTGGTTTTCACCAGAAAAGTTTCTAAGTGTCCACTTTTGAAACGTACAAATATTCCTCTAAAATCAGCCGAAATACGAATTCCGATTTACTCACCTGTTATCAGGAGAGAACCCAGGGCTGCATCTTTTAACCCAGCACTGACCCTGAAAAGTAATTCTAAGCATACTTACCAGTAACTTGTATTTCCTTCCATAGGAATCCATTGTGTGGTTTTCACCAGAAAAGTTTCTAAGTGTCCATTTTTGAAATGTACAAATATTCCTCTAATATCAGCCAAACTACAAATTCCAATTTACTCACCTGTTATCAGGAGAGAACCCAGTGCTGCATCTTTTAGAGCAGCACTGACCCTGAAAAGTAATTCTAAGCGTACTTACCAGTAACTTGTATTTCCTTCCATAGGAATCCATTGTGTGGTTTTCACCAGAAAAGTTTCCAAGTGTCCATTTTTGAAACGTACAAATATTCCTTTAAAATCAGCCGAACTATGAATTCCGATTTACTCACCTGTTATCAGGAATGAACTCAAGGCTGCATCTTTTAGCCCAGCACTGACCCTGAAATGTCATCCTAATCGTACTTACCAGTAACTTGTATTTCCTTCCATAGGAATCCAATGTGTGGTTTTCACCAGAAAAGTTTCCAAGTGCCCATTTTTGAAATGTACAAATATTCTTCTAAAATCAGCTGAACTACGAATTCCGATTTAATCACGTGTGATCAGGAGAGAAACCAGGGCTGCATCTTTAAGCCCTGCACTGACCCTGAAAAGTAATTCAAATCATACTTACCAGTAACTTGTATTTCCTTCAATAGGTATCATTGTGTGGTTTTCACCAGAAAAGTTTCTGAGTGTCCATTTTCTGAAACGTACAAATATTCCTCTAAAATCAGTCGAACTACGAATTCCGATTTACTCACCTGTTATCAGGAGAGAACCCAGTGCTGCATCTTTTAGAGCAGCGCTGACCCTGAAAAGTAATTCTAAGTGTACTTACCAGTAACTTGTATTTCCTTCCATAGGAATCCATTGTGTTGTTTTCATCAGAAAAGTATCCAAGTGTCCATTTTTGAAACGTACAAATATTCCTCTAAAATCAGCCAAACTACGAATTCCAATTTACTCACCTGTTATCAGGAGAGAACCCAGTGCTGCATCTTTTAGAGCAGCACTGACCCTGAAAAGTAATTCTAAGCGTACTTACCAGTAACTTGTATTTCATTCTATAGGAATCCATTGTGTGGTTTTCACCAGAAAAGTTTCCAAGTGTCCATTTTTGAAACGTACAAATATTCCTCTAAAATCAGCCGAACTATGAATTCTGATTTACTCACCTGTTATCAGGAATGAACTCAAGGCTGCATCTTTTAGCCCAGCACTGACCCTGAAATGTAATCCTAATCGTACTTACCAGTAACTTGTATTTCCTTCCATAGGAATCCATTGTGTGGTTTTCACCAGAAAAGTTTCCAAGTGCCCATTTTTGAAATGTACAAATATTCTTCTAAAATAAGCCGAACTACAAATTCTGATTTACTGACCAGTGATCAGGAGAGAAACCAGGGCTGCATCTTTTAGCCCAGCACTGCCCCTGAAAAGTAATTCTAAGTGTACTTACCAGTAACTTGTATTTCCTTCCATAGGAATCCATTGTGTTGTTTTCACCAGAAGAGTTTCCAAGTGTCCATTTTTGAAACATACAAATATTCCTCTAAAATCAGTTGAACTACGAATTCCGATTCACTCACCTGTTATCAGGAGAGAACCCAGTGCTGCATCTTTTAGAGCAGCACTGACCCTGAAAAGTAATTCTAAGCGTACTTACCAGTAACTTGTACTTCCTTTCTTAGGAATCCATTGTGTGGTTTTGACCAGAAAAGTTTCCAAGTGTCCATTTTTGAAATGTACAAATATTCCTTTAAAATCAGCCAAACTACGAATTCCGATTTACTCACCTGTTATCAGGAGAAAACCCAGTGCTGCATCTTTTAGACCAGCACTGACCATGAAAAGTAATTCTAAGCGTACTTACCAGTAACTTGTACTTCCTTCCATAGGAATCCATTGTGTGGTTTTCACCAGAAAAGTTTCTAAGTGTCCACTTTTGAAACGTACAAATATTCCTTTAAAATCAGCCAAACTACGAATTCCGATTTACTCACCTGTTATCAGGAGAAAACCCAGTGCTGCATCTTTTAGACCAGCACTGACCATGAAAAGTAATTCTAAGCGTACTTACCAGTAACTTGTACTTCCTTCCATAGGAATCCATTGTGTGGTTTTCACCAGAAAAGTTTCTAAGTGTCCACTTTTGAAACGTACAAATATTCCTCTAAAATCAGCCGAAATACGAATTCCGATTTACTCACCTGTTATCAGGAGAGAACCCAGGGCTGCATCTTTTAACCCAGCACTGACCCTGAAAAGTAATTCTAAGCATACTTACCAGTAACTTGTATTTCCTTCCATAGGACTCCATTGTGTGGTTTTCACCAGAAAAGTTTCTAAGTGTCCATGTTTGAAACGTACAAATATTCCTTTAAAATCAGCCGAACTATGAATTCCGATTTAATCAACTGTTATCAGGAATGAACTCAAGGCTGCATCTTTTAGCCCAGCACTGACCCTGAAATGTCATCCTAATCGTACTTACCAGTAACTTGTATTTCCTTCCATAGGAATCCATTGTGTGGTTTTCACCAGAAAAGTTTCCAAGTGCCCATTTTTTAAATGTACAAATATTCTTCTAAAATCAGATGAACTACGAATTCCGATTTAATCACCTGTGATCAGGAGAGAAACCAGGGCTGCATCTTTAAGCCCTGCACTGACGCTGAAAAGTAATTCAAATCATACTTACCAGTAACTTGTATTTCCTTCAATAGGTATCATTGTGTGGTTTTCACCAGAAAAGTTTCTGAGTGTCCATTTTCTGAAACGTACAAATATTCCTCTAAAATCAGTCGAACTACGAATTCCGATTTACTCACCTGTTATCAGGAGAGAACCCAGTGCTGCATCTTTTAGAGCAGCGCTGACCCTGAAAAGTAATTCTAAGCGTACTTACCAGTAACTTGTATTTCCTTCCTTAGTAATCAATTGTGTGGTTTTCACCAGAAATGTTTCTAAGTGTCAATTTTTGTAATGTACAAATATTCCTCTAAAATCAGCAGAACTCTGAATTCCGATTTACTCACCTGTTATCAGGAGAGAACCCAGTGCTGCAAATTTTAGCCCAGCACTGACCCTGAAAAGTAATTCTAAGTGTACTCACCAGTAACTTGTATTTTCTTCCATAGGAATCCATTGTGTGGTTTTCACCAGAAAAGTGTCCAAGTGTCCATTTTTGAAACTTACACATATTCCTCTAAAATCAGTTGAACTACGAATTCCGATTTACTCACCTGTTATCAGGAGAGACCCCAGTGCTGCATCTTTTAGAGCAGCACTGACCGTGAAAAGTAATTCTAAGCGTACATAACTGTCACTTGTACTTCCTTCCATAGGAATCCATTGTGTGTTTTTCACCAGCAAAGTTTCTAAGTGTCCAATTTTGAAACGTACAAATAGTCCTCTAAAATCAGCCGAAATACGAATTCCGATTTACTGACCTGTTATCAGGAGAGAACCCAGGGCTGCATCTTTTAGCCCAGCACTGACCCTTAAAAGTAATTCCAAGCATACTTACCAGTAACTTGTATTTTGTTCCATAGGAATCAATTGTGTGGTTTTCACCAGAAAAGATTTTAAGTGTCCATTTTTGAAACATACACATATTCCTCTAAAATCAGCCGAACTACGAATTTCAATTTACTCACCTGTTATCAGGAGAGAACCCAGTGCTCCATCTTTTAGCCCAGCACTGCCCCTGAAAAGTAATTCTAAGCGTACTTACCAGTAACTTGTATTTCCTTCCATAGGAATCCATTGTGTGGTTTTCACCAGAAGAGTTTCCAAGTGTGCATTTTTGAAACATACAAATATTCCTCTAAAATCAGCCAAACTACGAATTCCGATTTACTCACCTGTTATCAGGAGAAAATCCAGTGCTACATCTTTTAGACCAGCACTGACCATGAAAAGTAATTTTAAGCGTACTTACCAGTAACTTGTACTTCCTTCCATAGGAATACATTGTGTGGTTTTCACCAGAAAAGTTTCTAAGTGTCCATTTTTGAAACGTACAAATATTCCTCTAAAATCAGCCGAAATACGAATTCCGATTTACTCACCTGTTATCAGGAGAGAACCCAGGGCTGCATCTTTTAACCCAGCACTGACCCTGAAAAGTAATTCTAAGCATACTTACCAGTAACTTGTATTTCCTTCCATAGGAATCCATTGTGTGGTTTTCACCAGAAAAGTTTCTAAGTGTCCATTTTTGAAACGTACAAATATTCCTCTAAAATCAGCCAAACTACGAATTCCAATTTACTCACCTGTTATCAGGAGAGAACCCAGTGCTGCATCTTTTAGAGCAGCACTGACCCTGAAAAGTAATTCAAATCATACTTACCAGTAACTTGTATTTCCTTCAATAGGTATCATTGTGTGGTTTTCACCAGAAAAGTTTCCAAGTGCCCATTTTTGAAATGTACAAATATTCTTCTAAAATAAGCCGAACTACGAATTCTGATTTATTCACCTGTGATCAGGAGAGAAACCAGGGCTGCATCTTTAAGCCCTGCACTGACCCTGAAAAGTAATTCAAATCGTACTTACCAGTAACTTCTATTTCCTTCAATAGGAATCATTGTGTGGTTTTCACCAGAAAAGTTTCTGAGTGTCCATTTTTTAAACGTACAAATATTCCTCTAAAATCAGTCGAACTACGAATTCCGATTTACTCACCTGTTATCAGGAATGAACTCAAGGCTGCATCTTTTAGCCCAGCACTGACCCTGAAATGTAATCCTAATCGTACTTACCAGTAACTTGTATTTCCTTCCATAGGAATCCATTGTGTGGTTTTCACCAGAAAAGTTTCCAAGTGCCCATTTTTGAAATGTACAAATATTCTTCTAAAATAAGCCGAACTACGAATTCTGATTTATTCACCTGTGATCAGGAGAGAAACCAGGGCTGCATCTTTAAGCCCTGCACTGACCCTGAAAAGTAATTCAAATCGTACTTACCAGTAACTTCTATTTCCTTCAATAGGAATCATTGTGTGGTTTTCACCAGAAAAGTTTCTGAGTGTCCATTTTTGAAACATACAAATATTCATCTAAAATCAGTTGAACTACGAATTCCGATGTACTCACCTGTTATCAGGAGAGAACCCAGTGCTGCATCTTTTAGAGTAGCACTGACCCTGAAAAGTAATTCTAAGTGTACTTACCAGTAACTTGTATTTCCTTCCATAGGAATCCATTGTGTGGTTTTCACCAGAAGAGTTTCCAAGTGTCCATTTTTGAAACATACAAATATTCCTCTAAAATCAGTTGAACTACGAATTCCGATTTACTCACCTGTTATCAGGAGAGAACCCAGTGCTGCATCTTTTAGAGCAGCACTGACCCTGAAAAGTAATTCTAAGCGTACTTACCAGTAACTTGTACTTCCTTTCTTAGGAATCCATTGTGTGGTTTTGACCAGAAAAGTTTCCAAGTGTCCATTTTTGAAATGTACAAATATTCCTCTAAAATCAGCCAAACTACGAATTTCGATTTACTCACCTGTTATCAGGAGAAAACCCAGTGCTGCATCTTTTAGACCAGCACTGACCATGAAAAGTAATTCTAAGCGTACTTACCAGTAACTTGTACTTCCTTCCATAGGAATCCATTGTGTGGTTTTCACCAGAAAAGTTTCTAAGTGTCCATTTTTGAAACGTACAAATATTCCTCTAAAATCAGCCGAAATACGAATTCCGATTTACTCACCTGTTATCAGGAGAGAACCCAGGGCTGCGTCTTTTAACCCAGCACTGACCCTGAAAAGTAATTATAAGCATACTTACCAGTAACTTGTATTTTCTTCCATAGGAATCCATTGTGTGGTTTTCACCAGAAAAGTTTCCAAGTGTCCATTTCTGAAACGTACAAATATTCTTCTAAAATCAGCCGAACTATGCATTCTGATTTACTCACCTCTTATCAGGAATGAACTCAAGGCTGCATCTTTTAGCCCAGCACTGCCCCTGAAATGTCATCCTAATCGTACTTACCAGTAACTTGTATTTCCTTCCATAGGAATCCATTGTGTGGTTTTCACCAGAAAAGTTTCCAAGTGCCCATTTTTGAAATGTACAAATATTCTTCTAAAATCAGCTGAACTATGAATTCCGATTTAATCACCTGTGATCAGGAGAGAAACCAGGGCTGCATCTTTAGCCCTGCACTGACCCTGAAAAGTAATTCAAATCATACTTACCAGTAACTTGTATTTCCTTCAATAGGTATCATTGTGTGGTTTTCACCAGAAAAGTTTCAGAGTGTCCATTTTTTAAACGTACAAATATTCCTCTAAAATCAGTCGAACTACGAATTCCGATTTACTCACCTGTTATCAGGAATGAACTCAAGGCTGCATCTTTTAGCCCAGCACTGACCCTGAAATGTAATCCTAATCGTACTTACCAGTAACTTGTATTTCCTTCCATAGGAATCCATTGTGTGGTTTTCACGAGAAAAGTTTCCAAGTGCCCATTTTTGAAATGTACAAATATTCTTCTAAAATAAGCCGAACTACAAATTCTGATTTACTGACCTGTGATCAGGAGAGAAACCAGGGCTGCATCTTTTAGCCCAGCACTGCCCCTGAAAAGTAATTCCAAGCATACTTACCAGTAACTTGTATTTCCTTCCATAGGAATCCATTGTGTTTTCACCAGAAGAGTTTCCAAGTGTCCATTTTTGAAACATACAAATATTCCTCTAAAATCAGTTGAACTACGAATTCCGATTTACTCACCTGTTATCAGGAGAAAACCCAGTGCTGCATCTTTTAGACCAGCACTGACCATGAAAAGTAATTCTAAGCGTACTTACCAGTAACTTGTACTTCCTTCCATAGGAATCCATTGTGTGGTTTTCACCAGAAAAGTTTCTAAGTGTCCACTTTTGAAACGTACAAATATTCCTCTAAAATCAGCCGAAATACGTATTCCGATTTACTCACCTGTTATCAGGAGAGAACCCAGGGCTGCATCTTTTAACCCAGCACTGACCCTGAAAAGTAATTCTAAGCATACTTACCAGTAACTTGTATTTACTTCCAAGGAATCCATTGTGTGGTTTTCACCAGAAAAGTTTCTAAGTGTCCATTTTTGAAACGTACAAATATTCCTTTAAAATCAGCCGAACTATGAATTCCGATTTAATCAACTGTTATCAGGAATGAACTCAAGGCTGCATCTTTTAGCCCAGCACTGACCCTGAAATGTCATCCTAATCGTACTTACCAGTAACTTGTATTTCCTTCCATAGGAATCTATTGTGTGGTTTTCACCAGAAAAGTTTCCAAGTGCCCATTTTTGAAATGTACAAATATTCTTCTAAAATCAGCTGAACTACGAATTCCGATTTAATCACCTGTGATCAGGAGAGAAACCAGGGCTGCATCATTAAGCCCTGCACTGACCCTGAAAAGTAATTCAAATCATACTTACCAGTAACTTGTATTTCCTTCAATAGGTATCATTGTGTGGTTTTCACCAGAAAAGTTTCAGAGTGTCCATTTTTTAAACGTACAAATATTCCTCTAAAATCAGTCGAACTACGAATTCCGATTTACTTACCTGTTATCAGGAGAGAACCCAGTGCTGCATCTTTTAGAGCAGCGCTGACCCTGAAAAGTAATTCTAAGCGTACTTACCAGTAACTTGTATTTCCTTCCATAGTAATCAATTGTGTGGTTTTCATCAGAAAAGTTTCTAAGTGTCAATTTTTGTAATGTACAAATATTCCTCTAAAATCAGCAGAACTCTGAATTCCGATTTACTCACCTGTTATCAGGAGAGAACCCAGTGCTGCAAATTTTAGCCCAGCACTGACCATGAAAAGTAATTCTAAGTGTACTCACCAGTAACTTGTATTTCCTTCCATAGGAATCCATTGAGTGGATTTAACCAGAAAAGTGTCCAAGTGTCCATTTTTGAAACTTACACATATTCCTCTAAAATCAGTTGAACTACGAATTCCGATTTACTCACCTGTTATCAGGAGAGACCCCAGTGCTGCATCTTTTAGAGAAGCACTGACCGTGAAAAGTAATTCTAAGCGTACATACCTGTCACTTGTACTTCCTTCCATAGGAATCCATTGTGTGTTTTTCACCAGCAAAGTTTCTAAGTGTCCAATTTTGAAACGTACAAATAGTCCTCTAAAATCAGCCGAAATACGAATTCCGATTTACTGACCTGTTATCAGGAGAGAACCCAGGGCTGCATCTTTTAGCCCAGCACTGACCCTTAAAAGTAATTCCAAGCATACTTACCAGTAACTTGTATTTCGTTCCATAGGAGTCAATTGTGTGGTTTTCACCAGAAAAGATTTTAAGTGTCCATTTTTGAAACATACACATATTCCTCTAAAATCAGCCGAACTACGAATTTCAATTTACTCACCTGTTATCAGGAGAGAACCCAGTGCTCCATCTTTTAGCCCAGCACTGCCCCTGAAAAGTAATTCTAAGCGTACTTACCAGTAACTTGTATTTCCTTCCATAGGAATCCATTGTGTGGTTTTCACCAGAAGAGTTTCCAAGTGTCCATTTTTGAAACATACAAATA
Organism: Triturus cristatus; assembly: GCF_964204655.1. NCBI lineage: Eukaryota > Metazoa > Chordata > Amphibia > Caudata > Salamandridae > Triturus > Triturus cristatus. The sequence continues at coordinate 722,136 of NW_028187899.1, read as the reverse complement.
TTCCTCTAAAATCAGTTGAACTACGAATTCCGATTTACTCACCTGTTATCAGGAGAGAACCCAGTGCTGCATCTTTTAGAGCAGCACTGACCCTGAAAAGTAATTCTAAGCGTACTTACCAGTAACTTGAACTTCCTTTCTTAGGAATCCATTGTGTGGTTTTCACCAGAAAAGTTTCCAAGTGTCCATTTTTGAAATGTACAAATATTCCTCTAAAATCAGCCAAACTACGAATTCCGATTTACTCACCTGTTATCAGGAGAAAACCCAGTGCTACATCTTTTAGACCAGCACTGACCATGAAAAGTAATTTTAAGCATACTTACCAGTAACTTGTATTTCCTTCCATAGGAATCCATTGTGTGTTTTTCACCAGAAAAGTTTCTAAGTGTCCATTTTTTAAACGTACAAATATTCCTCTAAAATCAGCCAAACTACGAATTCCAATTTACTCACCTGTTATCAGGAGAGAACCCAGTGCTGCATCTTTTAGAGCAGCACTGACCCTGAAAAGTAATTCTAAGCGTACTTACCAGTAACTTGTATTTCCTTCCATAGGAATCCATTGTGTGGTTTTCACCAGAAAAGTTTCCAAGTGTCCATTTCTGAAACGTACAAATATTCCTCTAAAATCAGCCGAACTATGAATTCTGATTTACTCACCTGTTATCAGGAATGAACTCAAGGCTGCATCTTTTAGCCCAGCACTGACCCTGAAATGTAATCCTAATCGTACTTACCAGTAACTTGTATTTCCTTCCATAGGAATCCATTGTGTGGTTTTCACCAGAAAAGTTTCCAAGTGCCCATTTTTGAAATGTACAAATATTCTTCTAAAATAAGCCGAACTACAAATTCTGATTTACTGACCTGTGATCAGGAGAGAAACCAGGGCTGCATCTTTTAGCCCAGCACTGCCCCTGAAAAGTAATTCTAAGTGTACTTACCAGTAACTTGTATTTCCTTCCATAGGAATCCATTGCGTTGTTTTCACCAGAAGAGTTTCCAAGTGTCCATTTTTGAAACATACAAATATTCCTCTAAAATCAGTTGAACTACGAATTCCGATTTACTCACCTGTTATCAGGAGAGAACCCAGTGCTGCATCTTTAAGAGCAGCACTGACCCTGAAAAGTAATTCTAAGCGTACTTACAAGTAACTTGTACTTCCTTTCTTAGGAATCCATTGTGTGGTTTTGACCAGAAAAGTTTCCAAGTGTCCATTTTTGAAATGTACAAATATTCCTTTAAAATCAGCCAAACTACGAATTCCGATTTACTCACCTGTTATCAGGAGAAAACCCAGTGCTGCATCTTTTAGACCAGCACTGACCATGAAAAGTAATTCTAAGCGTACTTACCAGTAACTTGTACTTCCTTCCATAGGAATCCATTGTGTGGTTTTCACCAGAAAAGTTTCTAAGTGTCCATTTTTGAAACGTACAAATATTCCTCTAAAAACAGCCGAAATACGAATTCCGATTTACTCACCTGTTATCAGGAGAGAACCCAGGGCTGCGTCTTTTAACCCAGCACTGACCCTGAAAAGTAATTATAAGCATACTTACCAGTAACTTGTATTTTCTTCCATAGGAATCCATTGTGTGGTTTTCACCAGAAAAGTTTCTAAGTGTCCATTTTTGAAAAGTACAAATATTCCTCTAAAATCAGCCGAACTACGAATTCCAATTTACTCACCTGTTATCAGGAGAGAACCCAGTGCTGCATCTTTTAGATCAGCACTGACCCTGAAAAGTAATTCTAAGCGTACTTACCAGTAACTTGTATTTCCTTCCTTAGGAATCCATTTAGTGGTTTTCACCAGAAAAGTTTCCAAGTGTCCATTTCTGAAACGTACAAATATTCTTCTAAAATCAGCCGAACTATGCATTCTGATTTACTCACCTGTTATCAGGAATGAACTCAAGGCTGCATCTTTTAGCCCAGCACTGACCCTGAAATGTAATCCTAATCGTACTTACCAGTAACTTGTATTTCCTTCCATAGGAATCCATTGTGTGGTTTTCACCAGAAAAGTTTCCAAGTGCCCATTTTTGAAATGTACAAATATTCTTCTAAAATAAGCCGAACTACGAATTCCGATTTACTCACCTGTGATCAGGAGAGAAACCAGGGCTGCATCTTTAAGCCCTGCACTGACCCTGAAAAGTAATTCAAATCGTACTTACCAGTAACTTGTATTTCCTTCAATAGGAATCATTGTGTGGTTTTCACCAGAAAAGTTTCTGAGTGTCCATTTTTGAAACGTACAAAATATTCCTCTAAAATCAGCCGAACAACAAATTCCGATTTACTCACCTGTTGTCAGGAGAGGACCCAGTGCTGCATCTTTTAGCCCAGCACTGACCCTGAAAAGTAATTCTAAGCATACTTACCAGTAACTTGTATTTCCTTCCATAGGAATCCATTACGTGGTTTTCACCAGAAAAGTTTCCAAGTGTCCATTTTTGAAACGTACAAATATTACTCTAAAATCAGCCGAACTATGAATTCCGATTTACTCACCTGTTATCAGGAATGAACTCACGGCTGCATCTTTTAGCCCAGCAGACCCTGAAATGTAATCCTAATCGTACTTACCAGTAACTTGTATTTCCTTCCATAGGAATCCGTTCTGTGGTTTTCACCAGAAAAGTTTCCAAGTGTCCATTTTTGAAATGTACAAACATTCTTCTAAAATCAGCCGAACTACGAATTCTGATTTACTCACCTGTTATCAGGAGAGAAACCAGGGCTGCATCTTTAAGACCTGCACTGACCCTAAAAAGTAATTCAAATCGTACTTACCAGTAACTTATATTTCATTCAATAGGAATCATTGTGTGGTTTTCACCAGAAAAGTTTCCAAGTGTCCATTTTTGAAATGTACAAATATTCCTCTAAAATCAGCCAAACTACGAATTCCGATTTACTCACCTGTTATCAGGAGAAAACCCAGTGCTACATCTTTTAGACCAGCACTGACCATGAAAAGTAATTTTAAGCGTACTTACCAGTAACTTGTACTTCCTTCCATAGGAATCCATTGTGTGGTTTTCACCAGAAAAGTTTCTAAGTGTCCATTTTTGAAACGTACAAATATTCCTCTAAAATCAGCCGAAATACGAATTCCGATTTACTCACCTGTTATCAGGAGAGAACCCAGTGCTGCATCTTTTAGAGCAGCACTGACCCTGAAAAGTAATTCTAAGCGTACTTACCAGTAACTTCTATTTCCTTCCATAGGAATCCATTGTGTGGTTTTCACCAGAAAAGTTTCCAAGTGTCCATTTTTGAAACGTACAAATATTCCTCTAAAATCAGCCGAACTATGAATTCTGATTTACTCACCTGTTATCAGGAATGAACTCAAGGCTGCATCTTTTAGCCCAGCACTGACCCTGAAATGTAATCCTAATCGTACTTACCAGTAACTTGTATTTCCTTCCATAGGAATCCATTGTGTGGTTTTCACCAGAAAAGTTTCCAAGTGCCCATTTTTGAAATGTACAAATATTCTTCTAAAATAAGCCGAACTACAAATTCTGATTTACTGACCTGTGATCAGGAGAGAAACCAGGGCTGCATCTTTTAGCCCAGCACTGACCCTGAAAAGTAATTCTAAGTGTACTTACCAGTAACTTGTATTTCCTTCCATAGGAATCCATTGTGTTGTTTTCACCAGAAAAGTTTCCAAGTGTCCATTTTTGAAACGTACAAATATTCCTCTAAAATCAGCCGAACTATGAATTCTGATTTACTCACCTGTTATCAGGAATGAACTCAAGGCTGCATCTTTTAGCCCAGCACTGACCCTGAAATGTAATCCTAATCGTACTTACCAGTAACTTGTATTTCCTTCCATAGGAATCCATTGCGTTGTTTTCACCAGAAGAGTTTCCAAGTGTCCATTTTTGAAACATACAAATATTCCTCTAAAATCAGTTGAACTACGAATTCCGATTTACTCACCTGTTATCAGGAGAGAACCCAGTGCTGCATCTTTAAGAGCAGCACTGACCCTGAAAAGTAATTCTAAGCGTACTTACAAGTAACTTGTACTTCCTTTCTTAGGAATCCATTGTGTGGTTTTGATCAGAAAAGTTTCCAAGTGTCCATTTTTGAAATGTACAAATGTTCCTCTAAAATCAGCCGAAATACGAATTCCGATTTACTCACCTGTTATCAGGAGAGAACCCAGGGCTGCATCTTTTAACCCAGCACTGACCCTGAAAAGTAATTCTAAGCATACTTACCAGTAACTTGTATTTCCTTCCATAGGAATCCATTGTGTGGTTTTCACCAGAAAAGTTTCCAAGTGCCCATTTTTGAAATGTACAAATATTCTTCTAAAATCAGCTGAACTACGAATTCCGATTTAATCACCTGTGATCAGGAGAGAAACCAGGGCTGCATCTTTAAGCCCTGCACTGACCCTGAAAAGTAATTCAAATCATACTTACCAGTAACTTGTATTTCCTTCCATAGGAATCCATTGTGTGGTTTTCACCAGAAAAGTTTCTAAGTGTCCACTTTTGAAACGTACAAATATTCCTCTAAAATCAGCCAAAATACGAATTCCGATTTACTCACCTGTTATCAGGAGAGAACCCAGGGCTGCATCTTTTAACCCAGCACTGACCCTGAAAAGTAATTCTAAGCATACTTACCAGTAACTTGTATTTCCTTCCATAGGAATCCATTGTGTGGTTTTCACCAGAAAAGTTTCTAAGTGTCCATTTTTGAAACGTACAAATATTCCTCTAAAATCAGTCGAACTACGAATTCCGATTTACTCACCTGTTATCAGGAGAGAACCCAGTGCTGCATCTTTTAGAGCAGCGCTGACCCTGAAAAGTAATTCTAAGCGTACTTACCAGTAACTTGTATTTCCTTCCATAGTAATCAATTGTGTGGTTTTCACCAGAAAAGTTTCTAAGTGTCAATTTTTGTAATGTACAAATATTCATCTAAAATCAGCAGAACTCTGAATTCCGATTTACTCACCTGTTATCAGGAGAGAACCCAGTGCTGCAAATTTTAGCCCAGCACTGACCCTGAAAAGTAATTCTAAGTGTACTCACCAGTAACTTGTATTTCCTTCCATAGGAATCCATTGTGTGGTTTTCCCCAGAAAAGTGTCCAAGTGTCCATTTTTGAAACTTACACATATTCCTCTAAAATCAGTTGAACTACGAATTCCGATTTACTCACCTGTTATCAGGAGAGACCCCAGTGCTGCATCTTTTAGAGCAGCACTGACCGTGAAAAGTAATTCTAAGCGTACATACCTGTCACTTGTACTTCCTTCCATAGGAATCCATTGTGTGTTTTTCACCAGCAAAGTTTCTAAGTGTCCAATTTTGAAACGTACAAATAGTCCTCTAAAATCAGCCGAAATACGAATTCCGATTTACTGACCTGTTATCAGGAGAGAACCCAGGGCTGCATCTTTTAGCCCAGCACTGACCCTTAAAAGTAATTCCAAGCATACTTACCAGTAACTTGTATTTCGTTCCATAGGAATCAATTGTGTGGTTTTCACCAGAAAAGATTTTAAGTGTCCATTTTTGAAACATACACATATTCCTCTAAAATCAGCCGAACTACGAATTTCAATTTACTCACCTGTTATCAGGAGAGAACCCAGTGCTCCATCTTTTAGCCCAGCACTGCCCCTGAAAAGTAATTCTAAGCGTACTTACCAGTAACTTGTATTTCCTTCCATAGGAATCCATTGTGTGGTTTTCACCAGAAGAGTTTCCAAGTGTCCATTTTTGAAACATACAAATATTCCTCTAAAATCAGTTGAACTACGAATTCCGATTTACTCACCTGTTATCAGGAGAGAACCCAGTGCTGCATCTTTTAGAGCAGCACTGACACTGAAAAGTAATTCTAAGAGTACTTACCAGTAACTTGAACTTCCTTTCTTAGGAATCCATTGTGTGGTTTTCACCAGAAAAGTTTCCAAGTGTCCATTTTTGAAATGTACAAATATTCCTCTAAAATCAGCCAAACTACGAATTCCGATTTACTCACCTGTTATCAGGAGAAAACCCAGTGCTACATCTTTTAGACCAGCACTGACCATGAAAAGTAATTTTAAGCATACTTACCAGTAACTTGTATTTCCTTCCATAGGAATCCATTGTGTGGTTTTCACCAGAAAAGTTTCTAAGTGTCCATTTTTGAAACGTACAAATATTCCTCTAAAATCAGCCAAACTACGAATTCCAATTTACTCACCTGTTATCAGGAGAGAACCCAGTGCTGCATCTTTTAGAGCAGCACTGACCCTGAAAAGTAATTCTAAGCGTACTTACCAGTAACTTGTATTTCCTTCCATAGGAATCCATTGTGTGGTTTTCACCAGAAAAGTTTCCAAGTGTCCATTTTTGAAACGTACAAATATTCCTCTAAAATCAGCCGAACTATGAATTCTGATTTACTCACCTGTTATCAGGAATGAACTCAAGGCTGCATCTTTTAGCCCAGCACTGACCCTGAAATCCTAATCGTACTTACCAGTAACTTGTATTTCCTTCCATAGGAATCCATTGTGTGGTTTTCACCAGAAAAGTTTCCAAGTGCCCATTTTTGAAATGTACAAATATTCTTCTAAAATAAGCCGAACTACAAATTCTGATTTACTGACCTGTGATCAGGAGAGAAACCAGGGCTGCATCTTTTAGCCCAGCACTGCCCCTGAAAAGTAATTCTAAGTGTACTTACCAGTAACTTGTATTTCCTTCCATAGGAATCCATTGCGTTGTTTTCACCAGAAGAGTTTCCAAGTGTCCATTTTTGAAACATACAAATATTCCTCTAAAATCAGTTGAACTACGAATTCCGATTTACTCACCTGTTATCAGGAGAGAACCCAGTGCTGCATCTTTAAGAGCAGCACTGACCCTGAAAAGTAATTCTAAGCGTACTTACAAGTAACTTGTACTTCCTTTCTTAGGAATCCATTGTGTGGTTTTGACCAGAAAAGTTTCCAAGTGTCCATTTTTGAAATGTACAAATATTCCTTTAAAATCAGCCAAACTACGAATTCCGATTTACTCACCTGTTATCAGGAGAAAACCCAGTGCTGCATCTTTTAGACCAGCACTGACCATGAAAAGTAATTCTAAGCGTACTTACCAGTAACTTGTACTTCCTTCCATAGGAATCCATTGTGTGGTTTTCACCAGAAAAGTTTCTAAGTGTCCACTTTTGAAACGTACAAATATTCCTCTAGAATCAGCCGAAATACGAATTCCGATTTACTCACCTGTTATCAGGAGAGAACCCAGGGCTGCATCTTTTAACCCAGCACTGACCCTGAAAAGTAATTCTAAGCATACTTACCAGTAACTTGTATTTCCTTCCATAGGAATCCATTGTGTGGTTTTCATCAGAAAAGTTTCTAAGTGTCCATTTTTGAAACGTACAAATATTCCTCTAAAATCAGCCAAACTACAAATTCCAATTTACTCACCTGTTATCAGGAGAGAACCCAGTGCTGCATCTTTTAGAGCAGCACTGACCCTGAAAAGTAATTCTAAGCGTACTTACCAGTAACTTGTATTTCCTTCCATAGGAATCCATTGTGTGGTTTTCACCAGAAAAGTGTCCAAGTGTCCATTTTTGAAACGTACAAATATTCCTTTAAAATCAGCCGAACTATGAATTCCGATTTAATCAACTGTTATCAGGAATGAACTCAAGGCTGCATCTTTTAGCCCAGCACTGACCCTGAAATGTCATCCTAATCGTACTTACCAGTAACTTGTATTTCCTTCCATAGGAATCCATTGTGTGGTTTTCACCAGAAAAGTTTCCAAGTGCCCATTTTTGAAATGTACAAATATTCTTCTAAAATAAGCCGAACTACAAATTCTGATTTACTGACCTGTGATCAGGAGAGAAACCAGGGCTGCATCTTTTAGCCCAGCACTGCCCCTGAAAAGTAATTCTAAGTGTACTTACCAGTAACTTGTATTTCCTTCCATAGGAATCCATTGCATTGTTTTCACCAGAAGAGTTTCCAAGTGTCCATTTTTGAAACATTCAAATATTCCTCTAAAATCAGTTGAACTACGAATTCCGATTTACTCACCTGTTATCAGGAGAGAACCCAGTGCTGCATCTTTAAGAGCAGCACTGACCCTGAAAAGTAATTCTAAGCGTACTTACAAGTAACTTGTACTTCCTTTCTCAGGAATCCATTGTGTGGTTTTGACCAAAAAAGTTTCCAAGTGTCCATTTTTGAAATGTACAAATATTCCTTTAAAATCAGCCAAACTACGAATTCCGATTTACTCACCTGTTATCAGGAGAAAACCCAGTGCTGCATCTTTTAGACCAGCACTGACCATGAAAAGTAATTCTAAGCGTACTTACCAGTAACTTATACTTCCTTCCATAGGAATCCATTGTGTGGTTTTCACCAGAAAAGTTTCTAAGTGTCCACTTTTGAAACGTACAAATATTCCTCTAAAATCAGCCGAAATACGAATTCCGATTTACTCACCTGTTATCAGGAGAGAACCCAGGGCTGCATCTTTTAACCCAGCACTGACCCTGAAAAGTAATTCTAAGCATACTTACCAGTAACTTGTATTTCCTTCCATAGGAATCCATTGTGTGGTTTTCACCAGAAAAGTTTCTAAGTGTCCATTTTTGAAACGTACAAATATTCCTCTAATATCAGCCAAACTACAAATTCCAATTTACTCACCTGTTATCAGGAGAGAACCCAGTGCTGCATCTTTTAGAGCAGCACTGACCCTGAAAAGTAATTCTAAGCGTACTTACCAGTAACTTGTATTTCCTTCCATAGGAATCCATTGTGTGGTTTTCACCAGAAAAGTTTCCAAGTGTCCATTTTTGAAACGTACAAATATTCCTTTAAAATCAGCCGAACTATGAATTCCGATTTACTCACCTGTTATCATGAATGAACTCAAGGCTGCATCTTTTAGCCCAGCACTGACCCTGAAATGTCATCCTAATCGTACTTACCAGTAACTTGTATTTCCTTCCATAGGAATCCAATGTGTGGTTTTCACCAGAAAAGTTTCCAAGTGCCCATTTTTGAAATGTACAAATATTCTTCTAAAATCAGCTGAACTACGAATTCCGATTTAATCACGTGTGATCAGGAGAGAAACCAGGGCTGCATCTTTAAGCCCTGCACTGACCCTGAAAAGTAATTCAAATCATACTTACCAGTAACTTGTATTTCCTTCAATAGGTATCATTGTGTGGTTTTCACCAGAAAAGTTTCTGAGTGTCCATTTTCTGAAACGTACAAATATTCCTCTAAAATCAGTCGAACTACGAATTCCGATTTACTCACCTGTTATCAGGAGAGAACCCAGTGCTGCATCTTTTAGAGCAGCGCTGACCCTGAAAAGTAATTCTAAGTGTACTTACCAGTAACTTGTATTTCCTTCCATAGGAATCCATTGTGTTGTTTTCATCAGAAAAGTATCCAAGTGTCCATTTTTGAAACGTACAAATATTCCTCTAAAATCAGCCAAACTACGAATTCCAATTTACTCACCTGTTATCAGGAGAGAACCCAGTGCTGCATCTTTTAGAGCAGCACTGACCCTGAAAAGTAATTCTAAGCGTACTTACCAGTAACTTGTATTTCATTCTATAGGAATCCATTGTGTGGTTTTCACCAGAAAAGTTTCCAAGTGTCCATTTTTGAAACGTACAAATATTCCTCTAAAATCAGCCGAACTATGAATTCTGATTTACTCACCTGTTATCAGGAATGAACTCAAGGCTGCATCTTTTAGCCCAGCACTGACCCTGAAATGTAATCCTAATCGTACTTACCAGTAACTTGTATTTCCTTCCATAGGAATCCATTGTGTGGTTTTCACCAGAAAAGTTTCCAAGTGCCCATTTTTGAAATGTACAAATATTCTTCTAAAATAAGCCAAACTACAAATTCTGATTTACTGACCTGTGATCAGGAGAGAAACCAGGGCTGCATCTTTTAGCCCAGCACTGCCCCTGAAAAGTAATTCTAAGTGTACTTACCAGTAACTTGTATTTCCTTCCATAGGAATCCATTGTGTTGTTTTCACCAGAAGAGTTTCCAAGTGTCCATTTTTGAAACATACAAATATTCCTCTAAAATCAGTTGAACTACGAATTCCGATTCACTCACCTGTTATCAGGAGAGAACCCAGTGCTGCATCTTTTAGAGCAGCACTGACCCTGAAAAGTAATTCTAAGCGTACTTACCAGTAACTTGTACTTCCTTTCTTAGGAATCCATTGTGTGGTTTTGACCAGAAAAGTTTCCAAGTGTCCATTTTTGAAATGTACAAATATTCCTTTAAAATCAGCCAAACTACGAATTCCGATTTACTCACCTGTTATCAGGAGAAAACCCAGTGCTGCATCTTTTAGACCAGCACTGACCATGAAAAGTAATTCTAAGCGTACTTACCAGTAACTTGTACTTCCTTCCATAGGAATCCATTGTGTGGTTTTCACCAGAAAAGTTTCTAAGTGTCCACTTTTGAAACGTACAAATATTCCTTTAAAATCAGCCAAACTACGAATTCCGATTTACTCACCTGTTATCAGGAGAAAACCCAGTGCTGCATCTTTTAGACCAGCACTGACCATGAAAAGTAATTCTAAGCGTACTTACCAGTAACTTGTACTTCCTTCCATAGGAATCCATTGTGTGGTTTTCACCAGAAAAGTTTCTAAGTGTCCACTTTTGAAACGTACAAATATTCCTCTAAAATCAGCCGAAATACGAATTCCGATTTACTCACCTGTTATCAGGAGAGAACCCAGGGCTGCATCTTTTAACCCAGCACTGACCCTGAAAAGTAATTCTAAGCATACTTACCAGTAAATTGTATTTCCTTCCATAGGACTCCATTGTGTGGTTTTCACCAGAAAAGTTTCTAAGTGTCCATGTTTGAAACGTACAAATATTCCTTTAAAATCAGCCGAACTATGAATTCCGATTTAATCAACTGTTATCAGGAATGAACTCAAGGCTGCATCTTTTAGCCCAGCACTGACCCTGAAATGTCATCCTAATCGTACTTACCAGTAACTTGTATTTCCTTCCATAGGAATCCATTGTGTGGTTTTCACCAGAAAAGTTTCCAAGTGCCCATTTTTTAAATGTACAAATATTCTTCTAAAATCAGATGAACTACGAATTCCGATTTAATCACCTGTGATCAGGAGAGAAACCAGGGCTGCATCTTTAAGCCCTGCACTGACGCTGAAAAGTAATTCAAATCATACTTACCAGTAACTTGTATTTCCTTCAATAGGTATCATTGTGTGGTTTTCACCAGAAAAGTTTCAGAGTGTCCATTTTTTAAACGTACAAATATTCCTCTAAAATCAGTCGAACTACGAATTCCGATTTACTCACCTGTTATCAGGAGAGAACCCAGTGCTGCATCTTTTAGAGCAGCGCTGACCCTGAAAAGTAATTCTAAGCGTACTTACCAGTAACTTGTATTTCCTTCCATAGTAATCAATTGTGTGGTTTTCACCAGAAAAGTTTCTAAGTGTCAATTTTTGTAATGTACAAATATTCCTCTAAAATCAGCAGAACTCTGAATTCCGATTTACTCACCTGTTATCAGGAGAGAACCCAGTGCTGCAAATTTTAGCCCAGCACTGACCCTGAAAAGTAATTCTAAGTGTACTCACCAGTAACTTGTATTTCCTTCCATAGGAATCCATTGTGTGGTTTTCACCAGAAAAGTGTCCAAGTGTCCATTTTTGAAACTTACACATATTCCTCTAAAAATCAGTTGAACTACGAATTCCGATTTACTCACCTGTTATCAGGAGAGACCCCAGTGCTGCATCTTTTAGAGCAGCACTGACCGTGAAAAGTAATTCTAAGCGTACATACCTGTCACTTGTACTTCCTTCCATAGGAATCCATTGTGTGTTTTTCACCAGCAAAGTTTCTAAGTGTCCAATTTTGAAACGTACAAATAGTCCTCTAAAATCAGCCGAAATACGAATTCCGATTTACTGACCTGTTATCAGGAGAGAACCCAGGGCTGCATCTTTTAGCCCTGCACTGACCCTTAAAAGTAATTCTAAGCATACTTACCAGTAACTTGTATTTCGTTCCATAGGAATCAATTGTGTGGTTTTCACCAGAAAAGATTTTAAGTGTCCATTTTTGAAACATACACATATTCCTCTAAAATCAGCCGAACTACGAATTTCAATTTACTCACCTGTTATCAGGAGAGAACCCAGTGCTCCATCTTTTAGCCCAGCACTGCCCCTGAAAAGTAATTCTAAGCGTACTTACCAGTAACTTGTATTTCCTTCCATAGGAATCGATTGTGTGGTTTTCATCAGAAGAGTTTCCAAGTGTCCATTTTTGAAACATACAAATATTCCTCTAAAATCAGTTGAACTACGAATTCCGATTTACTCACCTGTTATCAGGAGAGAACCCAGTGCTGCATCTTTTAGAGCAGCACTGACCCTGAAAAGTAATTCTAAGCGTACTTACCAGTAACTTGAACTTCCTTTCTTAGGAATCCATTGTGTGGTTTTCACCAGAAAAGTTTTCAAGTGTCCATTTTTGAAATGTACAAATATTCCTCTAAAATCAGCCAAACTACGAATTCCGATTTACTCACCTGTTATCAGGAGAAAACCCAGTGCTACATCTTTTAGACCAGCACTGACCATGAAAAGTAATTTTAGGCATACTTACCAGTAACTTGTATTTCCTTCCATAGGAATCCATTGTGTGGTTTTCACCAGAAAAGTTTCTAAGTGTCCATTTTTGAAACGTACAAATATTCCTCTAAAATCAGCCAAACTACGAATTCCAATTTACTCACCTGTTATCAGGAGAGAACCCAGTGCTGCATCTTTTAGAGCAGCACTGACCCTGAAAAGTAATTCTAAGCGTACTTACCAGTAACTTGTATTTCCTTCCATAGGAATCCATTGTGTGGTTTTCACCAGAAAAGTTTCCAAGTGTCCATTTTTGAAACGTACAAATATTCCTCTAAAATCAGCCGAACTATGAATTCTGATTTACTCACCTGTTATCAGGAATGAACTCAAGGCTGCATCTTTTAGCCCAGCACTGACCCTGAAATGTAATCCTAATCGTACTTACCAGTAACTTGTATTTCCTTCCATAGGAATCCATTGCGTTGTTTTCACCAGCAGAGTTTCCAAGTGTCCATTTTTGAAACATACAAATATTCCTCTAAAATCAGTTGAACTACGAATTCCGATTTACTCACCTGTTATCAGGAGAGAACCCAGTGCTGCATCTTTAAGAGCAGCACTGACCCTGAAAAGTAATTCTAAGCGTACTTACAAGTAACTTGTACTTCCTTTCTTAGGAATCCATTGTGTGGTTTTGACCAGAAAAGTTTCCAAGTGTCCATTTTTGAAATGTACAAATGTTCCTCTAAAATCAGCCAAAATACGAATTCCGATTTACTCACCTGTTATCAGGAGAGAACCCAGGGCTGCATCTTTTAACCCAGCACTGACCCTGAAAAGTAATTCTAAGCATACTTACCAGTAACTTGTATTTCCTTCCATAGGAATCCATTGTGTGGTTTTCACCAGAAAAGTTTCCAAGTGCCCATTTTTGAAATGTACAAATATTCTTCTAAAATCAGCTGAACTACGAATTCCGATTTAATCACCTGTGATCAGGAGAGAAACCAGGGCTGCATCTTTAAGCCCTGCACTGACCCTGAAAAGTAATTCAAATCATACTTACCAGTAACTTGTATTTCCTTCCATAGGAATCCATTGTGTGGTTTTCACCAGAAAAGTTTCTAAGTGTCCACTTTTGAAACGTACAAATATTCCTCTAAAATCAGCCGAAATACGAATTCCGATTTACTCACCTGTTATCAGGAGAGAACCCAGGGCTGCATCTTTTAACCCAGCACTGACCCTGAAAAGTAATTCTAAGCATACTTACCAGTAACTTGTATTTCCTTCCATAGGAATCCATTGTGTGGTTTTCACCAGAAAAGTTTCTAAGTGTCCATTTTTGAAACGTACAAATATTCCTCTAAAATCAGTCGAACTACGAATTCCGATTTACTCACCTGTTATCAGGAGAGAACCCAGTGCTGCATCTTTTAGAGCAGCGCTGACCCTGAAAAGTAATTCTAAGCGTACTTACCAGTAACTTGTATTTCCTTCCATAGTAATCAATTGTGTGGTTTTCACCAGAAAAGTTTCTAAGTGTCAATTTTTGTAATGTACAAATATTCCTCTAAAATCAGCAGAACTCTGAATTCCGATTTACTCACCTGTTATCAGGAGAGAACCCAGTGCTGCAAATTTTAGCCCAGCACTGACCCTGAAAAGTAATTCTAAGTGTACTCACCAGTAACTTGTATTTCCTTCCATAGGAATCCATTGTGTGGTTTTCACCAGAAAAGTGTCCAAGTGTCCATTTTTGAAACTTACACATATTCCTCTAAAATCAGTTGAACTACGAATTCCGATTTACTCACCTGTTATCAGGAGAGACCCCAGTGCTGCATCTTTTAGAGCAGCACTGACCGTGAAAAGTAATTCTAAGCGTACATACCTGTCACTTGTACTTCCTTCCATAGGAATCCATTGTGTGTTTTTCACCAGCAAAGTTTCTAAGTGTCCAATTTTGAAACGTACAAATAGTCCTCTAAAATCAGCCGAAATACGAATTCCGATTTACTGACCTGTTATCAGGAGAGAACCCAGGGCTGCATCTTTTAGCCCAGCACTGACCCTTAAAAGTAATTCCAAGCATACTTACCAGTAACTTGTATTTCGTTCCATAGGAATCCATTGTGTGGTTTTCACCAGAAAAGTTTCCAAGTGTCCATTTTTGAAACATACAAATATTCCTCTAAAATCAGTTGAACTACGAATTCCGATTTACTCACCTGTTATCAGGAGAGAACCCAGTGCTGCATCTTTAAGAGCAGCACTGACCCTGAAAAGTAATTCTAAGCGTACTTACAAGTAACTTGTACTTCCTTTCTTAGGAATCCATTGTGTGGTTTTGACCAGAAAAGTTTCCAAGTGTCCATTTTTGAAATGTACAAATGTTCCTCTAAAATCAGCCGAAATACGAATTCCGATTTACTCACCTGTTATCAGGAGAGAACACAGGGCTGCATCTTTCAACCCAGCACTGACCCTGAAAAGTAATTCTAAGCATACTTACCAGTAACTTGTATTTCCTTCCATAGGAATCCATTGTGTGGTTTTCACCAGAAAAGTTTCCAAGTGCCCATTTTTGAAATGTACAAATATTCTTCTAAAATCAGCTGAACTACGAATTCCGATTTAATCACCTGTGATCAGGAGAGAAACCAGGGCTGCATCTTTAAGCCCTGCACTGACCCTGAAAAGTAATTCTAAGCATACTTACCAGTAACTTGTATTTCCTTCCATAGGAATCCATTGTGTGGTTTTCACCAGAAAAGTTTCTAAGTGTCCATTTTTGAAACGTACAAATATTCCTCTAAAATCAGTCGAACTACGAATTCCGATTTACTCACCTGTTATCAGGAGAGAATCCAGGGCTGCATCTTTTAACCCAGCACTGACCCTGAAAAGTAATTCTAAGCATACTTACCAGTAACTTGTATTTCCTTCCATAGGAATCCATTGTGTGGTTTTCACCAGAAAAGTTTCTAAGTGTCCATTTTTGAAACGTACAAATATTCCTCTAAAATCAGTCGAACTACGAATTCCGATTTACTCACCTGTTATCAGGAGAGAACCCAGTGCTGCATCTTTTAGAGCAGCACTGACCCTGAAAAGTAATTCTAAGCGTACTTACCAGTAACTTGTATTTCCTTCCATAGTAATCAATTGTGTGGTTTTCACCAGAAAAGTTTCTAAGTGTCAATTTTTGTAATGTACAAATATTCCTCTAAAATCAGCAGAACTCTGAATTCCGATTTACTCACCTGTTGTCAGGAGAGAACCCAGTGCTGCAAATTTTAGCCCAGCACTGACCCTGAAAAGTAATTCTAAGTGTACTCACCAGTAACTTGTATTTCCTTCCATAGGAATCCATTGTGTGGTTTTCACCAGAAAAGTGTCCAAGTGTCCATTTTTGAAACTTACACATATTCCTCTAAAATCAGTTGAACTACGAATTCCGATTTACTCACCTGTTATCAGGAGAGACCCCAGTGCTGCATCTTTTAGAGCAGCACTGACCGTGAAAAGTAATTCTAAGCGTACATACCTGTCACTTGTACTTCCTTCCATAGGAATCCATTGTGTGTTTTTCACCAGCAAAGTTTCTAAGTGTCCAATTTTGAAACGTACAAATAGTCCTCTAAAATCAGCTGAAATACGAATTCCGATTTACTGACCTGTTATCAGGAGAGAACCCAGGGCTGCATCTTTTAGCCCAGCACTGACCCTTAAAAGTAATTCCAAGCATACTTACCAGTAACTTGTATTTCGTTCCATAGGAATCAATTGTGTGGTTTTCACCAGAAAAGATTTTAAGTGTCCATTTTTGAAACATACACATATTCCTCTAAAATCAGCCGAACTACGAATTTCAATTTACTCACCTGTTATCATGAGAGAACCCAGTGCTCCATCTTTTAGCCCAGCACTGCCCCTGAAAAGTAATTCTAAGCGTACTTACCAGTAACTTGTATTTCCTTCCATAGGAATCCATTGTGTGGTTTTCACCAGAAGAGTTTCCAAGTGTCCATTTTTGAAACATACAAATATTCCTCTAAAATCAGTTGAACTACGAATTCCGATTTACTCACCTGTTATCAGGAGAGAACCCAGTGCTGCATCTTTTAGAGCAGCACTGACACTGAAAAGTAATTCTAAGAGTACTTAC
Source organism: Triturus cristatus (assembly GCF_964204655.1). Taxonomy (NCBI): domain Eukaryota; kingdom Metazoa; phylum Chordata; class Amphibia; order Caudata; family Salamandridae; genus Triturus; species Triturus cristatus. Next base: position 705,258 of record NW_028187899.1, on the reverse strand, counting down.
CAGTAACTTGAACTTCCTTTCTTAGGAATCCATTGTGTGGTTTTCACCAGAAAAGTTTCCAAGTGTCCATTTTTGAAATGTACAAATATTCCTCTAAAATCAGCCAAACTACGAATTCCGATTTACTTACCTGTTATCAGGAGAAAACCCAGTGCTACATCTTTTAGACCAGCACTGACCATGAAAAGTAATTTTAAGCATACTTACCAGTAACTTGTATTTCCTTCCATAGGAATCCATTGTGTGGTTTTCACCAGAAAAGTTTCTAAGTGTCCATTTTTGAAACGTACAAATATTCCTCTAAAATCAGCCAAACTACGAATTCCAATTTACTCACCTGTTATCAGGAGAGAACCCAGTGCTGCATCTTTTAGAGCAGCACTGACCCTGAAAAGTAATTCTAAGCGTACTTACCAGTAACTTGTATTTCCTTCCATAGGAATCCATTGTGTGGTTTTCACCAGAAAAGTTTCCAAGTGTCCATTTTTGAAACGTACAAATATTCCTCTAAAATCAGCCGAACTATGAATTCTGATTTACTCACCTGTTATCAGGAATGAACTCAAGGCTGCATCTTTTAGCCCAGCACTGACCCTGAAATGTAATCCTAATCGTACTTACCAGTAACTTGTATTTCCTTCCATAGGAATCCATTGTGTGGTTTTCACCAGAAAAGTTTCCAAGTGCCCATTTTTGAAATGTACAAATATTCTTCTAAAATAAGCCGAACTACAAATTCTGATTTACTGACCTGTGATCAGGAGAGAAACCAGGGCTGCATCTTTTAGCCCAGCACTGCCCCTGAAAAGTAATTCTAAGTGTACTTACCAGTAACTTGTATTTCCTTCCATAGGAATCCATTGCGTTGTTTTCACCAGAAGAGTTTCCAAGTGTCCATTTTTGAAACATACAAATATTCCTCTAAAATCAGTTGAACTACGAATTCCGATTTACTCACCTGTTATCAGGAGAGAACCCAGTGCTGCATCTTTAAGAGCAGCACTGACCCTGAAAAGTAATTCTAAGCGTACTTACAAGTAACTTGTACTTCCTTTCTTAGGAATCCATTGTGTGGTTTTGACCAGAAAAGTTTCCAAGTGTCCATTTTTGAAATGTACAAATATTCCTTTAAAATCAGCCAAACTACGAATTCCGATTTACTCACCTGTTATCAGGAGAAAACCCAGTGCTGCATCTTTTAGACCAGCACTGACCATGAAAAGTAATTCTAAGCGTACTTACCAGTAACTTGTACTTCCTTCCATAGGAATCCATTGTGTGGTTTTCACCAGAAAAGTTTCTAAGTGTCCACTTTTGAAACGTACAAATATTCCTCTAAAATCAGCCGAAATACGAATTCCGATTTACTCACCTGTTATCAGGAGAGAACCCAGGGCTGCATCTTTTAACCCAGCACTGACCCTGAAAAGTAATTCTAAGCATACTTACCAGTAACTTGTATTTCCTTCCATAGGAATCCATTGTGTGGTTTTCACCAGAAAAGTTTCTAAGTGTCCATTTTTGAAACGTACAAATATTCCTCTAAAATCAGCCAAACTACAAATTCCAATTTACTCACCTGTTATCAGGAGAGAACCCAGTGCTGCATCTTTTAGAGCAGCACTGACCCTGAAAAGTAATTCTAAGCGTACTTACCAGTAACTTGTATTTCCTTCCATAGGAATCCATTGTGTGGTTTTCACCAGAAAAGTGTCCAAGTGTCCATTTTTGAAACGTACAAATATTCCTTTAAAATCAGCCGAACTATGAATTCCGATTTAATCAACTGTTATCAGGAATGAACTCAAGGCTGCATCTTTTAGCCCAGCACTGACCCTGAAATGTCATCCTAATCGTACTTACCAGTAACTTGTATTTCCTTCCATAGGAATCCATTGTGTGGTTTTCACCAGAAAAGTTTCCAAGTGCCCATTTTTGAAATGTACAAATATTCTTCTAAAATCAGCTGAACTACGAATTCCAATTTAATCACCTGTGATCAGGAGAGAAACCAGGGCTGCATCTTTAAGCCCTGCACTGACCCTGAAAAGTAATTCAAATCATACTTACCAGTAACTTGTATTTCCTTCAATAGGTATCATTGTGTGGTTTTCACCAGAAAAGTTTCTGAGTGTCCATTTTCTGAAACGTACAAATATTCCTCTAAAATCAGTCGAACTACGAATTCCGATTTACTCACCTGTTATCAGGAGAGAACCCAGTGCTGCATCTTTTAGAGCAGCGCTGACCCTGAAAAGTAATTCTAAGTGTACTTACCAGTAACTTGTATTTCCTTCCATAGTAATCAATTGTGTGGTTTTCACCAGAAAAGTTTCTAAGTGTCAATTTTTGTAATGTACAAATATTCCTCTAAAATCAGCAGAACTCTGAATTCCGATTTACTCACCTGTTATAAGGAGAGAACCCAGTGCTGCAAATTTTAGCCCAGCACTGACCCTGAAAAGTAATTCTAAGTGTACTCACCAGTAACTTGTATTTCCTTCCATAGGAATCCATTGTGTGGTTTTTACCAGAAAAGTGTCCAAGTGTCCATTTTTGAAACTTACACATATTCCTCTAAAATCAGTTGAACTACGAATTCCGATTTACTCACCTGTTATCAGGAGAGACCCCAGTGCTGCATCTTTTAGAGCAGCACTGACCGTGAAAAGTAATTCCAAGCGTACATACCTGTCACTTGTACTTCCTTCCATAGGAATCCATTGTGTGTTTTTCACCAGCAAAGTTTCTAAGTGTCCAATTTTGAAACGTACAAATAGTCCTCTAAAATCAGCTGAAATACGAATTCCGATTTATTGACCTGTTATCAGGAGAGAACCCAGGGCTGCATCTTTTAGGCCAGCACTGACCCTTAAAAGTAATTCCAAGCATACTTACCAGTAACTTGTATTTCGTTCCCTAGGAATCAATTGTGTGGTTTTCACCAGAAAAGATTTTAAGTGTCCATTTTTGAAACATACACATATTCCTCTAAAATCAGCCGAACTACGAATTTCAATTTACTCAGCTGTTATCAGGAGAGAACCCAGTGCTCCATCTTTTAGCCCAGCACTGCCCCTGAAAAGTAATTCTAAGCGTACTTACCAGTAACTTGTATTTCCTTCCATAGGAATCCATTGTGTGGTTTTCACCAGAAGAGTTTCCAAGTGTGCATTTTTGAAACATACAAATATTCCTCTAAAATCAGTTGAACTACGAATTCCGATTTACTCACCTGTTATCAGGAGAGAACCCAGTGCTGCATCTTTTAGAGCAGCACTGACCCTGAAAAGTAATTCTAAGCGTACTTACCAGTAACTTGAACTTCCTTTCTTAGGAATCCATTGTGTGGTTTTCACCAGAAAAGTTTCCAAGTGTCCATTTTTGAAATGTACAAATATTCCTCTAAAATCAGCCAAACTACGAATTCCGATTTACTCACCTGTTATCAGGAGAAAACCCAGTGCTACATCTTTTAGACCAGCACTGACCATGAAAAGTAATTTTAAGCGTACTTACCAGTAACTTGTACTTCCTTCCATAGGAATCCATTGTGTGGTTTTCACCAGAAAAGTTTCTAAGTGTCCATTTTTGAAACGTACAAATATTCCTCTAAAATCAGCCGAAATACAAATTCCGATTTACTCACCTGTTATCAGGAGAGAACCCAGGGCTGTATCTTTTAACCCAGCACTGACCCTGAAAAGTAATTCTAAGCGTACTTACCAGTAACTTGTATTTCCTTCCATAGGAATCCATTGTGTGGTTTTCACCAGAAAAGTTTACAAGTGTCCATTTTTGAAACATACAAATATTCCTCTAAAATCAGCCAAACTATGAATTCTGATTTACTCACCTGTTATCAGGAATGAACTCAAGGCTGCATCTTTTAGCCCAGCACTGACCCTGAAATGTAATCCTAATCGTACTTACCAGTAACTTGTGTTTCCTTCCATAGGAATCCATTGTGTGGTTTTCACCAGAAAAGTTTCTAAGTGTCCATGTTTGAAACGTACAAATATTCCTTTAAAATCAGCCGAACTATGAATTCCGATTTAATCAACTGTTATCAGGAATGAACTCAAGGCTGCATCTTTTAGCCCAGCACTGACCCTGAAATGTCATCCTAATCGTACTTACCAGTAACTTGTATTTCCTTCCATAGGAATCCATTGTGTGGTTTTCACCAGAAAAGTTTCCAAGTGCCCATTTTTGAAATGTACAAATATTCTTCTAAAATAAGCCGAACTACGAATTCTGATTTACTCACCTGTGATCAGGAGAGAAACCAGGGCTGCATCTTTAAGCCCTGCACTGACCCTGAAAAGTAATTCAAATCGTACTTACCAGTAACTTCTATTTCCTTCAATAGGAATCATTGTGTGGTTTTCACCAGAAAAGTTTCTGAGTGTCCATTTTTGAAACGTACAAATATTCCTCTAAAATCAGCCGAACAACGAATTCCGATGTACTCACCTGTTATCAGGAGAGGACCCAGTGCTGCATCTTTTAGCCCAGCACTGACCCTGAAAAGTAATTCTAAGCATACTTACCAGTAACTTGTATTTCCTTCCATAGGAATCCATTGTGTTGTTTTCACCAGAAAAGTTTCTAAGTGTCCATTTTTTAAACGTACAAATATTCCTCTAAAATCAGCTGAACTACGAATTCCAATTTACTCACCTGTTATCAGGAGAGAACCCAGTGCTGCATCTTTTAGAGTAGCACTAACCCTGAAAAGTAATTCTAAGTGTACTTACCAGTAACTTGTATTTCCTTCCATAGGAATCCATTGTGTGGTTTTCACCAGAAGAGTTTCCAAGTGTCCATTTTTGAAACATACAAATATTCATCTAAAATCAGTTGAACTACGAATTCCGATTTACTCACCTGTTATCAGGAGAGAACCCAGTGCTGCATCTTTTAGAGCAGCACTGACCCTGAAAAGTAATTCTAAGCGTACTTACCAGTAACTTGTACTTCCTTTCTTAGGAATCCATTGTGTGGTTTTGACCAGAAAAGTTTCCAAGTGTCCATTTTTGAAATGTACAAATATTCCTCTAAAATCAGCCAAACTACGAATTCCGATTTACTCACCTGTTATCAGGAGAGAACCCAGGGCTGTATCTTTTAACCCAGCACTGACCCTGAAAAGTAATTCTAAGCGTACTTACCAGTAACTTGTATTTCCTTCCATAGGAATCCATTGTGTGGTTTTCACCAGAAAAGTTTACAAGTGTCCATTTTTGAAACATACAAATATTCCTCTAAAATCAGCCAAACTACAAATTCCAATTTACTCACCTGTTATCAGGAGAGACCCCAGTGCTGCATCTTTTAGAGCAGCACTGACCCTGAAAAGTAATTCTAAGCGTACTTACCAGTAACTTGTACTTCCTTTCTTAGGAATCCATTGTGTGTTTTTCACCAGCAAAGTTTCTAAGTGTCCAATTTTGAAACGTACAAATAGTCCTCTAAAATCAGCTGAAATACGAATTCCGATTTACTGACCTGTTATCAGGAGAGAACCCAGGGCTGCATCTTTTAGCCCAGCACTGACCCTTAAAAGTAATTCCAAGCATACTTACCAGTAACTTGTATTTCGTTCCATAGGAATCAATTGTGTGGTTTTCACCAGAAAAGATTTTAAGTGTCCATTTTTGAAACATACACATATTCCTCTAAAATCAGCCGAACTACGAATTTCAATTTACTCACCTGTTATCAGGAGAGAACCCAGTGCTCCATCTTTTAGCCCAGCACTGCCCCTGAAAAGTAATTCTAAGCGTACTTACCAGTAACTTGTATTTCCTTCCATAGGAATCCATTGTGTGGTTTTCACCAGAAGAGTTTCCAAGTGTCCATTTTTGAAACATACAAATATTCCTCTAAAATCAGTTGAACTACGAATTCCGATTTACTCACCTGTTATCAGGAGAGAACCCAGTGCTGCATCTTTTAGAGCAGCACTGACACTGAAAAGTAATTCTAAGAGTACTTACCAGTAACTTGAACTTCCTTTCTTAGGAATCCATTGTGTGGTTTTCACCAGAAAAGTTTCCAAGTGTCCATTTTTGAAATGTACAAATATTCCTCTAAAATCAGCCAAACTACGAATTCCGATTTACTCACCTGTTATCAGGAGAAAACCCAGTGCTACATCTTTTAGACCAGCACTGACCATGAAAAGTAATTTTAAGCATACTTACCAGTAACTTGTATTTCCTTCCATAGGAATCCATTGTGTGGTTTTCACCAGAAAAGTTTCTAAGTGTCCATTTTTGAAACGTACAAATATTCCTCTAAAATCAGCCAAACTACGAATTCCAATTTACTCACCTGTTATCAGGAGAGAACCCAGTGCTGCATCTTTTAGAGCAGCACTGACCCTGAAAAGTAATTCTAAGCGTACTTACCAGTAACTTGTATTTCCTTCCATAGGAATCCATTGTGTGGTTTTCACCAGAAAAGTTTCCAAGTGTCCATTTTTGAAACGTACAAATATTCCTCTAAAATCAGCCGAACTATGAATTCTGATTTACTCACCTGTTATCAGGAATGAACTCAAGGCTGCATCTTTTAGCCCAGCACTGACCCTGAAATGTAATCCTAATCGTACTTACCAGTAACTTGTATTTCCTTCCATAGGAATCCATTGTGTGGTTTTCACCAGAAAAGTTTCCAAGTGCCCATTTTTGAAATGTACAAATATTCTTCTAAAATAAGCCGAACTACAAATTCTGATTTACTGACCTGTGATCAGGAGAGAAACCAGGGCTGCATCTTTTAGCCCAGCACTGCCCCTGAAAAGTAATTCTAAGTGTACTTACCAGTAACTTGTATTTCCTTCCATAGGAATCCATTGCGTTGTTTTCACCAGAAGAGTTTCCAAGTGTCCATTTTTGAAACATACAAATATTCCTCTAAAATCAGTTGAACTACGAATTCCGATTTACTCACCTGTTATCAGGAGAGAACCCAGTGCTGCATCTTTAAGAGCAGCACTGACCCTGAAAAGTAATTCTAAGCGTACTTACAAGTAACTTGTACTTCCTTTCTTAGGAATCCATTGTGTGGTTTTGACCAGAAAAGTTTCCAAGTGTCCATTTTTGAAATGTACAAATATTCCTTTAAAATCAGCCAAACTACGAATTCCGATTTACTCACCTGTTATCAGGAGAAAACCCAGTGCTGCATCTTTTAGACCAGCACTGACCATGAAAAGTAATTCTAAGCGTACTTACCAGTAACTTGTACTTCCTTCCATAGGAATCCATTGTGTGGTTTTCACCAGAAAAGTTTCTAAGTGTCCACTTTTGAAACGTACAAATATTCCTCTAAAATCAGCCGAAATACGAATTCCGATTTACTCACCTGTTATCAGGAGAGAACCCAGGGCTGCATCTTTTAACCCAGCACTGACCCTGAAAAGTAATTCCAAGCATACTTACCAGTAACTTGTATTTCCTTCCATAGGAATCCATTGTGTGGTTTTCACCAGAAAAGTTTCTAAGTGTCCATTTTTGAAACGTACAAATATTCCTCTAAAATCAGCCAAACTACAAATTCCGATTTAATCAACTGTTATCAGGAATGAACTCAAGGCTGCATCTTTTAGCCCAGCACTGACCCTGAAATGTCATCCTAATCGTACTTACCAGTAACTTGTATTTCCTTCCATAGGAATCCATTGTGTGGTTTTCACCAGAAAAGTTTCCAAGTGCCCATTTTTGAAATGTACAAATATTCTTCTAAAATCAGCTGAACTACGAATTCCAATTTAATCACCTGTGATCAGGAGAGAAACCAGGGCTGCATCTTTAAGCCCTGCACTGACCCTGAAAAGTAATTCAAATCATACTTACCAGTAACTTGTATTTCCTTCAATAGGTATCATTGTGTGGTTTTCACCAGAAAAGTTTCTGAGTGTCCATTTTCTGAAACGTACAAATATTCCTCTAAAATCAGTCGAACTACGAATTCCGATTTACTCACCTGTTATCAGGAGAGAACCCAGTGCTGCATCTTTTAGAGCAGCGCTGACCCTGAAAAGTAATTCTAAGTGTACTTACCAGTAACTTGTATTTCCTTCCATAGTAATCAATTGTGTGGTTTTCACCAGAAAAGTTTCTAAGTGTCAATTTTTGTAATGTACAAATATTCCTCTAAAATCAGCAGAACTCTGAATTCCGATTTACTCACCTGTTATCAGGAGAGAACCCAGTGCTGCAAATTTTAGCCCAGCACTGACCCTGAAAAGTAATTCTAAGTGTACTCACCAGTTACTTGTATTTCCTTCCATAGGAATCCATTGTGTGGTTTTTACCAGAAAAGTGTCCAAGTGTCCATTTTTGAAACTTACACATATTCCTCTAAAATCAGTTGAACTACGAATTCCGATTTACTCACCTGTTATCAGGAGAGACCCCAGTGCTGCATCTTTTAGAGCAGCACTGACCGTGAAAAGTAATTCTAAGCGTACATACCTGTCACTTGTACTTCCTTCCATAGGAATCCATTGTGTGTTTTTCACCAGCAAAGTTTCTAAGTGTCCAATTTTGAAACGTACAAATAGTCCTCTAAAATCAGCTGAAATACGAATTCCGATTTACTGACCTGTTATCAGGAGAGAACCCAGGGCTGCATCTTTTAGGCCAGCACTGACCCTTAAAAGTAATTCCAAGCATACTTACCAGTAACTTGTATTTCGTTCCATAGGAATCAATTGTGTGGTTTTCACCAGAAAAGATTTTAAGTGTCCATTTTTGAAACATACACATATTCCTCTAAAATCAGCCGAACTACGAATTTCAATTTACTCACCTGTTATCAGGAGAGAACCCAGTGCTCCATCTTTTAGCCCAGCACTGCCCCTGTAAAGTAATTCTAAGCGTACTTACCAGTAACTTGTATTTCCTTCCATAGGAATCCATTGTGTGGTTTTCACCAGAAGAGTTTCCAAGTGTGCATTTTTGAAACATACAAATATTCCTCTAAAATCAGTTGAACTACGAATTCCGATTTACTCACCTGTTATCAGGAGAGAACCCAGTGCTGCATCTTTTAGAGCAGCACTGACCCTGAAAAGTAATTCTAAGCGTACTTACCAGTAACTTGAACTTCCTTTCTTAGGAATCCATTGTGTGGTTTTCACCAGAAAAGTTTCCAAGTGTCCATTTTTGAAATGTACAAATATTCCTCTAAAATCAGCCAAACTACGAATTCCGATTTACTCACCTGTTATCAGGAGAAAACCCAGTGCTACATCTTTTAGACCAGCACTGACCATGAAAAGTAATTTTAAGCGTACTTACCAGTAACTTGTACTTCCTTCCATAGGAATCCATTGTGTGGTTTTCACCAGAAAAGTTTCTAAGTGTCCATTTTTGAAACGTACAAATATTCCTCTAAAATCAGCCGAAATACAAATTCCGATTTACTCACCTGTTATCAGGAGAGAACCCAGGGCTGTATCTTTTAACCCAGCACTGACCCTGAAAAGTAATTCTAAGCGTACTTACCAGTAACTTGTATTTCCTTCCATAGGAATCCATTGTGTGGTTTTCACCAGAAAAGTTTACAAGTGTCCATTTTTGAAACATACAAATATTCCTCTAAAATCAGCCAAACTATGAATTCTGATTTACTCACCTGTTATCAGGAATGAACTCAAGGCTGCATCTTTTAGCCCAGCACTGACCCTGAAATGTAATCCTAATCGTACTTACCAGTAACTTGTGTTTCCTTCCATAGGAATCCATTGTGTGGTTTTCACCAGAAAAGTTTGCAAGTGCCCATTTTGGAAATGTACAAATATTCTTCTAAAATAAGCCGAACTACGAATTCTGATTTACTCACCTGTGATCAGGAGAGAAACCAGGGCTGCATCTTTAAGCCCTGCACTGACCCTGAAAAGTAATTCAAATCGTACTTACCAGTAACTTCTATTTCCTTCAATAGGAATCATTGTGTGGTTTTCACCAGAAAAGTTTCTGAGTGTCCATTTTTGAAACGTACAAATATTCCTCTAAAATCAGCCGAACAACGAATTCCGATGTACTCACCTGTTATCAGGAGAGGACCCATTGCTGCATCTTTTAGCCCAGCACTGACCCTGAAAAGTAATTCTAAGCATACTTACCAGTAACTTGTATTTCCTTCCATAGGAATCCATTGTGTGGTTTTCACCAGAAAAGTTTCTAAGTGTCCATTTTTTAAACGTACAAATATTCCTCTAAAATCAGCTGAACTACGAATTCCAATTTACTCACCTGTTATCAGGAGAGAACCCAGTGCTGCATCTTTTAGAGTAGCACTGACCCTGAAAAGTAATTCTAAGTGTACTTACCAGTAACTTGTATTTCCTTCCATAGGAATCCATTGTGTGGTTTTCACCAGAAGAGTTTCCAAGTGTCCATTTTTGAAACATACAAATATTCATCTAAAATCAGTTGAACTACGAATTCCGATTTACTCACCTGTTATCAGGAGAGAACCCAGTGCTGCATCTTTTAGAGCAGCACTGACCCTGAAAAGTAATTCTAAGCGTACTTACCAGTAACTTGTACTTCCTTTCTTAGGAATCCATTGTGTGGTTTTGACCAGAAAAGTTTCCAAGTGTCCATTTTTGAAATGTACAAATATTCCTCTAAAATCAGCCAAACTACGAATTCCGATTTACTCACCTGTTATCAGGAGAGAACCCAGGGCTGTATCTTTTAACCCAGCACTGACCCTGAAAAGTAATTCTAAGCGTACTTACCAGTAACTTGTATTTCCTTCCATAGGAATCCATTGTGTGGTTTTCACCAGAAAAGTTTACAAGTGTCCATTTTTGAAACATACAAATATTCCTCTAAAATCAGCCAAACTATGAATTCTGATTTACTCACCTGTTATCAGGAATGAACTCAAGGCTGCATCTTTTAGCCCAGCACTGACCCTGAAATGTAATCCTAATCGTACTTACCAGTAACTTGTGTTTCCTTCCATAGGAATCCATTGTGTGGTTTTCACCAGAAAAGTTTCCAAGTGCCCATTTTTGAAATGTACAAATATTCTTCTAAAATAAGCCGAACTACGAATTCTGATTTACTCACCTGTGATCAGGAGAGAAACCAGGGCTGCATCTTTAAGCCCTGCACTGACCATGAAAAGTAATTCTAAGCGTACTTAACAGTAACTTGTACTTCCTTCCATAGGAATCCATTGTGTGGTTTTCACCAGAAAAGTTTCTAAGTGTCCATTTTTGAAACGTACAAATATTCCTCTAAAATCAGCCGAAATACGAATTCCGATTTAATCACCTGTTATCAGGAGAGAACCCAGGGCTGCGTCTTTTAACCCAGCACTGACCCTGAAAAGTAATTATAAGCATACTTACCAGTAACTTGTATTTTCTTCCATAGGAATCCATTGTGTGGTTTTCACCAGAAAAGTTTCTAAGTGTCCATTTTTGAAACGTACAAATATTCCTCTAAAATCAGCCGAACTACGAATTCCAATTTACTCACCTGTTATCAGGAGAGAACCCAGTGCTGCATCTTTTAGATCAGCACTGACCCTGAAAAGTAATTCTAAGCGTACTTACCAGTAACTTGTATTTCCTTCCATAGGAATCCATTGTGTGGTTTTCACCAGAAAAGTTTCTAAGTGTCCATTTTTGAAACGTACAAATATTCCTCTAAAATCAGCCAAACTACGAATTCCAATTTACTCACCTGTTATCAGGAGAGAACCCAGTGCTGCATCTTTTAGAGCAGCACTGACCCTGAAAAGTAATTCTAAGCGTACTTACCAGTAACTTGTATTTCCTTCCATAGGAATCCATTGTGTGGTTTTCACCAGAAAAGTTTCCAAGTGTCCATTTTTGAAACGTACAAATATTCCTCTAAAATCAGCCGAACTATGAATTCTGATTTACTCACCTGTTATCAGGAATGAACTCAAGGCTGCATCTTTTAGCCCAGCACTGACCCTGAAATGTAATCCTAATCGTACTTACCAGTAACTTGTATTTCCTTCCATAGGAATCCATTGTGTGGTTTTCACCAGAAAAGTTTCCAAGTGCCCATTTTTGAAATGTACAAATATTCTTCTAAAATAAGCCGAACTACAAATTCTGATTTACTGACCTGTGATCAGGAGAGAAACCAGGGCTGCATCTTTTAGCCCAGCACTGCCCCTGAAAAGTAATTCTAAGTGTACTTACCAGTAACTTGTATTTCCTTCCATAGGAATCCATTGCGTTGTTTTCACCAGAAGAGTTTCCAAGTGTCCATTTTTGAAATGTACAAATATTCCTTTAAAATCAGCCAAACTACGAATTCCGATTTACTCACCTGTTATCAGGAGAAAACCCAGTGCTGCATCTTTTAGACCAGCACTGACCATGAAAAGTAATTCTAAGCGTACTTACCAGTAACTTGTACTTCCTTCCATAGGAATCCATTGTGTGGTTTTCACCAGAAAAGTTTCTAAGTGTCCACTTTTGAAACGTACAAATATTCCTCTAAAATCAGCCGAAATACGAATTCCGATTTACTCACCTGTTATCAGGAGAGAACCCAGGGCTGCATCTTTTAACCCAGCACTGACCCTGAAAAGTAATTCCAAGCATACTTACCAGTAACTTGTATTTCCTTCCATAGGAATCCATTGTGTGGTTTTCACCAGAAAAGTTTCTAAGTGTCCATTTTTGAAACGTACAAATATTCCTCTAAAATCAGCCAAACTACAAATTCCAATTTACTCACCTGTTATCAGGAGAGAACCCAGTGCTGCATCTTTTAGAGCAGCACTGACCCTGAAAAGTAATTCTAAGCGTACTTACCAGTAACTTGTATTTCCTTCCATAGGAATCCATTGTGTGGTTTTCACCAGAAAAGTGTCCAAGTGTCCATTTTTGAAACGTACAAATATTCCTTTAAAATCAGCCGAACTATGAATTCCGATTTAATCAACTGTTATCAGGAATGAACTCAAGGCTGCATCTTTTAGCCCAGCACTGACCCTGAAATGTCATCCTAATCGTACTTACCAGTAACTTGTATTTCCTTCCATAGGAATCCATTGTGTGGTTTTCACCAGAAAAGTTTCCAAGTGCCCATTTTTGAAATGTACAAATATTCTTCTAAAATCAGCTGAACTACGAATTCCAATTTAATCACCTGTGATCAGGAGAGAAACCAGGGCTGCATCTTTAAGCCCTGCACTGACCCTGAAAAGTAATTCAAATCATACTTACCAGTAACTTGTATTTCCTTCAATAGGTATCATTGTGTGGTTTTCACCAGAAAAGTTTCTGAGTGTCCATTTTCTGAAACGTACAAATATTCCTCTAAAATCAGTCGAACTACGAATTCCGATTTACTCACCTGTTATCAGGAGAGAACCCAGTGCTGCATCTTTTAGAGCAGCGCTGACCCTGAAAAGTAATTCTAAGTGTACTTACCAGTAACTTGTATTTCCTTCCATAGTAATCAATTGTGTGGTTTTCACCAGAAAAGTTTCTAAGTGTCAATTTTTGTAATGTACAAATATTCCTCTAAAATCAGCAGAACTCTGAATTCCGATTTACTCACCTGTTATCAGGAGAGAACCCAGTGCTGCAAATTTTAGCCCAGCACTGACCCTGAAAAGTAATTCTAAGTGTACTCACCAGTTACTTGTATTTCCTTCCATAGGAATCCATTGTGTGGTTTTTACCAGAAAAGTGTCCAAGTGTCCATTTTTGAAACTTACACATATTCCTCTAAAATCAGTTGAACTACGAATTCCGATTTACTCACCTGTTATCAGGAGAGACCCCAGTGCTGCATCTTTTAGAGCAGCACTGACCGTGAAAAGTAATTCTAAGCGTACATACCTGTCACTTGTACTTCCTTCCATAGGAATCCATTGTGTGTTTTTCACCAGCAAAGTTTCTAAGTGTCCAATTTTGAAACGTACAAATAGTCCTCTAAAATCAGCTGAAATACGAATTCCGATTTACTGACCTGTTATCAGGAGAGAACCCAGGGCTGCATCTTTTAGGCCAGCACTGACCCTTAAAAGTAATTCCAAGCATACTTACCAGTAACTTGTATTTCGTTCCATAGGAATCAATTGTGTGGTTTTCACCAGAAAAGATTTTAAGTGTCCATTTTTGAAACATACACATATTCCTCTAAAATCAGCCGAACTACGAATTTCAATTTACTCACCTGTTATCAGGAGAGAACCCAGTGCTCCATCTTTTAGCCCAGCACTGCCCCTGTAAAGTAATTCTAAGCGTACTTACCAGTAACTTGTATTTCCTTCCATAGGAATCCATTGTGTGGTTTTCACCAGAAGAGTTTCCAAGTGTGCATTTTTGAAACATACAAATATTCCTCTAAAATCAGTTGAACTACGAATTCCGATTTACTCACCTGTTATCAGGAGAGAACCCAGTGCTGCATCTTTTAGAGCAGCACTGACCCTGAAAAGTAATTCTAAGCGTACTTACCAGTAACTTGAACTTCCTTTCTTAGGAATCCATTGTGTGGTTTTCACCAGAAAAGTTTCCAAGTGTCCATTTTTGAAATGTACAAATATTCCTCTAAAATCAGCCAAACTACGAATTCCGATTTACTCACCTGTTATCAGGAGAAAACCCAGTGCTACATCTTTTAGACCAGCACTGACCATGAAAAGTAATTTTAAGCGTACTTACCAGTAACTTGTACTTCCTTCCATAGGAATCCATTGTGTGGTTTTCACCAGAAAAGTTTCTAAGTGTCCATTTTTGAAACGTACAAATATTCCTCTAAAATCAGCCGAAATACAAATTCCGATTTACTCACCTGTTATCAGGAGAGAACCCAGGGCTGTATCTTTTAACCCAGCACTGACCCTGAAAAGTAATTCTAAGCGTACTTACCAGTAACTTGTATTTCCTTCCATAGGAATCCATTGTGTGGTTTTCACCAGAAAAGTTTACAAGTGTCCATTTTTGAAACATACAAATATTCCTCTAAAATCAGCCAAACTATGAATTCTGATTTACTCACCTGTTATCAGGAATGAACTCAAGGCTGCATCTTTTAGCCCAGCACTGACCCTGAAATGTAATCCTAATCGTACTTACCAGTAACTTGTGTTTCCTTCCATAGGAATCCATTGTGTGGTTTTCACCAGAAAAGTTTGCAAGTGCCCATTTTGGAAATGTACAAATATTCTTCTAAAATAAGCCGAACTACGAATTCTGATTTACTCACCTGTGATCAGGAGAGAAACCAGGGCTGCATCTTTAAGCCCTGCACTGACCCTGAAAAGTAATTCAAATCGTACTTACCAGTAACTTCTATTTCCTTCAATAGGAATCATTGTGTGGTTTTCACCAGAAAAGTTTCTGAGTGTCCATTTTTGAAACGTACAAATATTCCTCTAAAATCAGCCGAACAACGAATTCCGATGTACTCACCTGTTATCAGGAGAGGACCCATTGCTGCATCTTTTAGCCCAGCACTGACCCTGAAAAGTAATTCTAAGCATACTTACCAGTAACTTGTATTTCCTTCCATAGGAATCCATTGTGTGGTTTTCACCAGAAAAGTTTCTAAGTGTCCATTTTTTAAACGTACAAATATTCCTCTAAAATCAGCTGAACTACGAATTCCAATTTACTCACCTGTTATCAGGAGAGAACCCAGTGCTGCATCTTTTAGAGTAGCACTGACCCTGAAAAGTAATTCTAAGTGTACTTACCAGTAACTTGTATTTCCTTCCATAGGAATCAATTGTGTGGTTTTCACCAGAAGAGTTTCCAAGTGTCCATTTTTGAAACATACAAATATTCATCTAAAATCAGTTGAACTACGAATTCCGATTTACTCACCTGTTATCAGGAGAGAACCCAGTGCTGCATCTTTTAGAGCAGCACTGACCCTGAAAAGTAATTCTAAGCGTACTTACCAGTAACTTGTACTTCCTTTCTTAGGAATCCATTGTGTGGTTTTGACCAGAAAAGTTTCCAAGTGTCCATTTTTGAAATGTACAAATATTCCTCTAAAATCAGCCAAACTACGAATTCCGATTTACTCACCTGTTATCAGGAGAGAACCCAGGGCTGTATCTTTTAACCCAGCACTGACCCTGAAAAGTAATTCTAAGCGTACTTACCAGTAACTTGTATTTCCTTCCATAGGAATCCATTGTGTGGTTTTCACCAGAAAAGTTTACAAGTGTCCATTTTTGAAACATACAAATATTCCTCTAAAATCAGCCAAACTATGAATTCTGATTTACTCACCTGTTATCAGGAATGAACTCAAGGCTGCATCTTTTAGCCCAGCACTGACCCTGAAATGTAATCCTAATCGTACTTACCAGTAACTTGTGTTTCCTTCCATAGGAATCCATTGTGTGGTTTTCACCAGAAAAGTTTCCAAGTGCCCATTTTTGAAATGTACAAATATTCTTCTAAAATAAGCCGAACTACGAATTCTGATTTACTCACCTGTGATCAGGAGAGAAACCAGGGCTGCATCTTTAAGCCCTGCACTGACCATGAAAAGTAATTCTAAGCGTACTTAACAGTAACTTGTACTTCCTTCCATAGGAATCCATTGTGTGGTTTTCACCAGAAAAGTTTCTAAGTGTCCATTTTTGAAACGTACAAATATTCCTCTAAAATCAGCCGAAATACGAATTCCGATTTAATCACCTGTTATCAGGAGAGAACCCAGGGCTGCGTCTTTTAACCCAGCACTGACCCTGAAAAGTAATTATAAGCATACTTACCAGTAACTTGTATTTTCTTCCATAGGAATCCATTGTGTGGTTTTCACCAGAAAAGTTTCTAAGTGTCCATTTTTGAAACGTACAAATATTCCTCTAAAATCAGCCGAACTACGAATTCCAATTTACTCACCTGTTATCAGGAGAGAACCCAGTGCTGCATCTTTTAGATCAGCACTGACCCTGAAAAGTAATTCTAAGCGTACTTACCAGTAACTTGTATTTCCTTCCTTAGGAATCCATTGTGTGGTTTTCACCAGAAAAGTTTCCAAGTGTCCATTTTTGAAACGTACAAATATTCCTCTAAAATCAGCCAAACTATGAATTCTGATGTACTCACCTGTTATCAGGAATGAACTCAAGGCTGCATCTTTTAGCCCAGCACTGACCCTGAAATGTAATCCTAATCGTACTTACCAGTAACTTGTATTTCCTTCCATAGGAATCCATTGTGTGGTTTTCACCAGAAAAGTTTCCAAGTGCCCATTTTTGAAATGTACAAATATTCTTCTAAAATAAGCCGAACTACGAATTCTGATTTACTCACCTGTGATCAGGAGAGAAACCAGGGCTGCATCTTTAAGCCCTGCACTGACCCTGAAAAGTAATTCAAATCGTACTTACCAGTAACTTCTATTTCCTTCAATAGGAATCATTGTGTGGTTTTCACCAGAAAAGTTTCTGAGTGTCCATTTTTGAAACGTACAAATATTCCTCTAAAATCAGCCGAACAACGAATTCTGATTTACTCACCTGTTATCAGGAGAGGACCCAGTGCTGCATATGTTAGCCCAGCACTGACCCTGAAAAGTAATTCTAAGCATACTTACCAGTAACTTGTATTTCCTTCCATAGGAATCCATTGTGTGGTTTTCACCAGAAAAGTTTCTAAGTGTCCATTTTTTAAACGTACAAATATTCCTCTAAAATCAGCTGAACTACGAATTCCAATTTACTCACCTGTTATCAGGAGAGAACCCAGTGCTGCATCTTTTAGAGTAGCACTGACCCTGAAAAGTAATTCTAAGTGTACTTACCAGTAACTTCTATTTCCTTCCATAGGAATCCATTGTGTGGTTTTCACCAGAAGAGTTTCTGAGTGTCCATTTTTGAAACGTACAAATATTCCTCTAAAATCAGCCGAACTACGAATTCCAATTTACTCACCTGTTATCAGGAGAGAACCCAGTGCTGCATCTTTTAGAGCAGCACTGACCCTGAAAAGTAATTCTAAGCGTATTTACCAGTAACTTGTATTTCCTTCCATAGGAATCCATTACGTGGTTTTCACCAGAAAAGTTTCCAAGTGTCCATTTTTGAAACGTACAAATATTACTCTAAAATCAGCCGAACTATGAATTCCGATTTACTCACCTGTTATCAGGAATGAACTCAAGGCTGCATCTTTTAGCCCAGCAGACCCTGAAATGTAATCCTAATCGTACTTACCAGTAACTTGTATTTCCTTCCATAGGAATCCATTCTGTGGTTTTCACCAGAAAAGTTTCCAAGTGTCCATTTTTGAAATGTACAAATATTCTTCTAAAATCAGCCGAACTACGAATTCTGATTTACTCACCTGTTATCAGGAGAGAAACCAGGGCTGCATCTTTAAGACCTGCACTGACCCTGAAAAGTAATTCAAATCGTACTTACCAGTAACTTGTATTTCCTTCCATAGGAATCCATTCTGTGGTTTTCACCAGAAAAGTTTCCAAGTGTCCATTTTTGAAATGTACAAATATTCTTCTAAAATCAGCCGAACTACGAATTCTGATTTACTCACCTGTGATCAGGAGAGAAACCAGGGCTGCATCTTTAAGCCCTGCACTGACCCTGAAAAGTAATTCAAATCGTACTTACCAGTAACTTCTATTTCCTTCAATAGGAATCATTGTGTGGTTTTCACCAGAAAAGTTTCTGAGTGTCCATTTTTGAAATGTACAAATATTCCTCTAAAATCAGCCAAACTACGAATTCCGATTTACTCACCTGTTATCAGGAGAAAACCCAGTGCTACATCTTTTAGACCAGCACTGACCATGAAAAGTAATTCTAAGCGTACTTACCAGTAACTTGTATTTCCTTCCATAGGAATCCATTGTGTGGTTTTCACCAGAAAAGTTTCCAAGTGTCCATTTTTGAAACGTACAAATATTCCTCTAATATCAGCCGAACTATGAATTCTGATTTACTCACCTGTTATCAGGAATGAACTCAAGGCTGCATCTTTTAGCTCAGCACTGACCCTGAAATGTAATCCTAATCGTACTTACCAGTAACTTGTATTTCCTTCCATAGGAATCCATTGTGTGGTTTTCACCAGAAAAGTTTCCCAGTGCCCATTTTTGAAATGTACAAATATTCTTCTAAAATAAGCCGAACTACAAATTCTGATTTACTGACCTGTGATCAGGAGAAAAACCAGGGCTGCATCTTTTAGCCCAGCACTGCCCCTGAAAAGTAATTCTAAGTGTACTTACCAGTAACTTGTATTTCCTTCCATAGGAATCCATTGTGTTGTTTTCACCAGAAGAGTTTCCAAGTGTCCATTTTTGAAACATACAAATATTCCTCTAAAATCAGTTGAACTACGAATTCCGATTTACTCACCTGTTATCAGGAGAGAACCCAGTGCTGCATCTTTTAGAGCAGCACTGACCCTGAAAAGTAATTCTAAGCGTACTTACCAGTAACTTGTACTTCCTTTCTTAGGAATCCATTGTGTGGTTTTGACCAGAAAAGTTTCCAAGTGTCCATTTTTGAAATGTACAAATATTCCTTTAAAATCAGCCAAACTACGAATTCCGATTTACTCACCTGTTATCAGGAGAAAACCCAGTGCTGCATCTTTTAGACCAGCACTGACCATGAAAAGTAATTCTAAGCGTACTTACCAGTAACTTGTACTTCCTTCCATAGGAATCCATTGTGTGGTTTTCACCAGAAAAGTTTCTAAGTGTCCACTTTTGAAACGTACAAATATTCCTCTAAAATCAGCCGAAATACGAATTCCGATTTACTCACCTGTTATCAGGAGAGAACCCAGGGCTGCATCTTTTAACCCAGCACTGACCCTGAAAAGTAATTCTAAGCATACTTACCAGTAACTTGTATTTCCTTCCATAGGAATCCATTGTGTGGTTTTCACCAGAAAAGTTTCTAAGTGTCCATTTTTGAAACGTACAAATATTCCTTAAAAATCAGCCGAACTATGAATTCCGATTTAATCAACTGTTATCAGGAATGAACTCAAGGCTGCATCTTTTAGCCCAGCACTGACCCTGAAATGTCATCCTAATCGTACTTACCAGTAACTTGTATTTCCTTCCATAGGAATCCATTGTGTGGTTTTCACCAGAAAAGTTTCCAAGTGCCCATTTTTGAAATGTACAAATATTCTTCTAAAATCAGCTGAACTACAAATTCCGATTTAATCACCTGTGATCAGGAGAGAAACCAGGGCTGCATCTTTAAGCCCTGCACTGACCCTGAAAAGTAATTCAAATCATACTTACCAGTAACTTGTATTTCCTTCAATAGGTATCATTGTGTGGTTTTCACCAGAAAGTTTCAGAGTGTCCATTTTTTAAACGTACAAATATTCCTCTAAAATCAGTCGAACTACGAATTCCGATTTACTCACCTGTTATCAGGAGAGAACCCAGTGCTGCATCTTTTAGAGCAGCGCTGACCCTGAAAAGTAATTCTAAGCGTACTTACCAGTAACTTGTATTTCCTTCCATAGTAATCAATTGTGTGGTTTTCACCAGAAAAGTTTCTAAGTGTCAATTTTTGTAATTTACAAATATTCCTCTAAAATCAGCAGAACTCTGAATTCCGATTTACTCACCTGTTATCAGGAGAGAACCCAGTGCTGCAAATTTTAGCCCAGCACTGACCCTGAAAAGTAATTCTAAGTGTACTCACCAGTAACTTGTATTTCCTTCCATAGGAATCCATTGTGTGGTTTTCACCAGAAAAGTGTCCAAGTGTCCATTTTTGAAACTTACACATATTCCTCTAAAATCAGTTGAACTACGAATTCCGATTTACTCACCTGTTATCAGGAGAGACCCCAGTGCTGCATCTTTTAGAGCAGCACTGACCGTGAAAAGTAATTCTAAGCGTACATACCTGTCACTTGTACTTCCTTCCATAGGAATCCATTGTGTGTTTTTCACCAGCAAAGTTTCTAAGTGTCCAATTTTGAAACGTACAAATAGTCCTCTAAAATCAGCCGAAATACGAATTCCGATTTACTGACCTGTTATCAGGAGAGAACCCAGGGCTGCATCTTGTAGCCCAGCACTGACCCTTAAAAGTAATTCCAAGCATACTTACCAGTAACTTGTATTTCGTTCCATAGGAATCAATTGTGTGGTTTTCACCAGAAAAGATTTTAAGTGTCCATTTTTGAAACATACACATATTCCTCTAAAATCAGCCGAACTACGAATTTCAATTTACTCACCTGTTATCAGGAGAGAACCCAGTGCTCCATCTTTTAGCCCAGCACTGCCCCTGAAAAGTAATTCTAAGCGTACTTACCAGTAACTTGTATTTCCTTCCATAGGAATCCATTGTGTGGTTTTCACCAGAAGAGTTTCCAAGTGTCCATTTTTGAAACATACAAATATTCCTCTAAAATCAGTTGAACTACGAATTCCGATTTACTCACCTGTTATCAGGAGAGAACCCAGTGCTGCATCTTTTAGAGCAGCACTGACCCTGAAAAGTAATTCTAAGCGTACTTACCAGTAACTTGAACTTCCTTTCTTAGGAATCCATTGTGTGGTTTTCACCAGAAAAGTTTCTAAGTGTCCATTTTTGAAACGTACAAATATTCCTCTAAAATCAGCCAAACTACGAATTCCAATTTACTCACCTGTTATCAGGAGAGAACCCAGTGCTGCATCTTTTAGAGCAGCACTGACCCTGAAAAGTAATTCTAAGCGTACTTACCAGTAACTTGTATTTCCTTCCATAGGAATCCATTGTGTGGTTTTCACCAGAAAAGTTTCCAAGTTTCCATTTTTGAAACGTACAAATATTCCTCTAAAATCAGCCGAACTATCAATTCTGATTTACTCATCTGTTATCAGGAATGAACTCAAGGCTGCATCTTTTAGCCCAGCACTGACCCTGAAATGTAATCCTAATCGTACTTACCAGTAACTTGTATTTCCTTCCATAGGAATCCATTGTGTGGTTTTCACCCGAAAAGTTTCCAAGTGCCCATTTTTTAAATGTACAAATATTCTTCTAAAATAAGCCGAACTACAAATTCTGATTTACTGACCTCTGATCAGGAGAGAAACCAGGGCTGCATCTTTTAGCCCAGCACTGCCCCTGAAAAGTAATTCTAAGTGTACTTACCAGTAACTTGTATTTCCTTCCATAGGAATCCATTGCGTTGTTTTCACCAGAAGAGTTTCCAAGTGTCCATTTTTGAAACATACAAATATTCCTCTAATATCAGTTGAACTACGAATTCCGATTTACTCACCTGTTATCAGGAGAGAACCCAGTGCTGCATCTTTAAGAGCAGCACTGACCCTGAAAAGTAATTCTAAGCGTACTTACAAGTAACTTGTACTTCCTTTCTTAGGAATCCATTGTGTGGTTTTGACCAGAAAAGTTTCCAAGTGTCCATTTTTGAAATGTACAAATATTCCTTTAAAATCAGCCAAACTACGAATTCCGATTTACTCACCTGTTATCAGGAGAAAACCCAGTGCTGCATCTTTTAGACCAGCACTGACCATGAAAAGTAATTCTAAGCGTACTTACCAGTAACTTGTACTTCCTTCCATAGGAATCCATTGTGTGGTTTTCACCAGAAAAGTTTCTAAGTGTCCACTTTTGAAACGTACAAATATTCCTCTAAAATCAGCCGAAATACGAATTCCGATTTACTCACCTGTTATCGGGAGAGAACCCAGGGCTGCATCTTTTAACCCAGCACTGACCCTGAAAAGTAATTCTAAGCATACTTACCAGTAACTTGTATTTCCTTCCATAGGAATCCATTGTGTGGTTTTCACCAGAAAAGTTTCTAAGTGTCCATTTTTGAAACGTACAAATATTCCTCTCAAATCAGCCAAACTACAAATTCCAATTTACTCACCTGTTATCAGGAGAGAACCCAGTGCTGCATCTTTTAGAGCAGCACTGACCCTGAAAAGTAATTCTAAGCGTACTTACCAGTAACTTGTATTTCCTTCCATAGGAATCCATTGTGTGGTTTTCACCAGAAAAGTTTCCAAGTGTCCATTCTTGAAACGTACAAATATTCCTTTAAAATCAGCCGAACTATGAATTCCGATTTAATCAACTGTTATCAGGAATGAACTCAAGGCTGCATCTTTTAGCCCAGCACTGACCCTGAAATGTCATCCTAATCGTACTTACCAGTAACTTGTATTTCCTTCCATAGGAATCCATTGTGTGGTTTTCACCAGAAAAGTTTCCAAGTGCCCATTTTTGAAATGTACAAATATTCTTCTAAAATCAGCTGAACTACGAATTCCGATTTAATCACCTGTGATCAGGAGAGAAACCAGGGCTGCATCTTTAAGCCCTGCACTGACCCTGAAAAGTAATTCAAATCATACTTACCAGTAACTTGTATTTCCTTCAATAGGTATCATTGTGTGGTTTTCACCAGAAAAGTTTCTGAGTGTCCATTTTCTGAAATGTACAAATATTCCTCTAAAATCAGTCGAACTACGAATTCCGATTTACTCACCTGTTATCAGGAGAGAACCCAGTGCTGCATCTTTTAGAGCAGCGCTGACCCTGAAAAGTAATTCTAAGTGTACTTACCAGTAACTTGTATTTCCTTCCATAGTAATCAATTGTGTGGTTTTCACCAGAAAAGTTTCTAAGTGTCAATTTTTGTAATGTACAAATATTCCTCTAAAATCAGCAGAACTCTGAATTCCGATTTACTCACCTGTTATCAGGAGAGAACCCAGTGCTGCAAATTTTAGCCCAGCACTGACCCTGAAAAGAAATTCTAAGTGTACTCACCAGTAACTTGTGTTTCCTTCCATAGGAATCCATTGTGTGGTTTTCACCAGAAAAGTGTCCAAGAGTCCATTTTTGAAACTTACACATATTCCTCTAAAATCAGTTGAACTACGAATTCCGATTTACTCACCTGTTATCAGGAGAGACCCCAGTGCTGCATCTTTTAGCCCAGCACTGACCGTGAAAAGTAATTCTAAGCGTACTTACCAGTAACTTGTATTTCCTTCCATAGGAATCCATTGTGTGGTTTTCACCAGAAGAGTTTCCAAGTGTGCATTTTTGAAACATACAAATATTCCTCTAAAATCAGTTGAACTACGAATTCCGATTTACTCACCTGTTATCAGGAGAGAACCCAGTGCTGCATCTTTTAGAGCAGCACTGACCCTGAAAAGTAATTCTAAGCGTACTTACCAGTAACTTGAACTTCCTTTCTTAGGAATCCATTGTGTGGTTTTCACCAGAAAAGTTTCCAAGTGTCCATTTTTGAAATGTACAAATATTCCTCTAAAATCAGCCAAACTACGAATTCCGATTTACTCACCTGTTATCAGGAGAAAACCCAGTGCTACATCTTTTAGACCAGCACTGACCATGAAAAGTAATTTTAAGGGTACTTACCAGTAACTTGTACTTCCTTCCATAGGAATCCATTGTGTGGTTTTCACCAGAAAAGTTTCTAAGTGTCCATTTTTGAAACGTACAAATATTCCTCTAAAATCAGCCGAAATACGAATTCCGATTTACTCACCTGTTATCAGGAGAGAACCCAGGGCTGTATCTTTTAACCAAGCACTGACCCTGAAAAGTAATTCTAAGCATACTTACCAGTAACTTGTATTTCCTTCCATAGGAATCCATTGTGTGGTTTTCACCAGAAAAGTTTCTAAGTGTCCATTTTTGAAACGTACAAATATTCCTCTAAAATCAGCCAAACTACGAATTCCAATTTACTCAACTGTTATCAGGAGAGAACCCAGTGCTGCATCTTTTAGAGCAGCACTGACCCTGAAAAGTAATTCTAAGCGTACTTACCAGTAACTTGTATTTCCTTCCATAGGAATCCATTGTGTGGTTTTCACCAGAAAAGTTTCCAAGTGTCCATTCTTGAAACGTACAAATATTCCTTTAAAATCAGCCGAACTATGAATTCCGATTTAATCAACTGTTATCAGGAATGAACTCAAGGCTGCATCTTTTAGCCCAGCACTGACCCTGAAATGTCATCCTAATCGTACTTACCAGTAACTTGTATTTCCTTCCATAGGAATCCATTGTGTGGTTTTCACCAGAAAAGTTTCCAAGTGCCCATTTTTGAAATGTACAAATATTCTTCTAAAATCAGCTGAACTACGAATTCCGATTTAATCACCTGTGATCAGGAGAGAAACCAGGGCTGCATCTTTAAGCCCTGCACTGACCCTGAAAAGTAATTCAAATCATACTTACCAGTAACTTGTATTTCCTTCAATAGGTATCATTGTGTGGTTTTCACCAGAAAAGTTTCTGAGTGTCCATTTTCTGAAATGTACAAATATTCCTCTAAAATCAGTCGAACTACGAATTCCGATTTACTCACCTGTTATCAGGAGAGAACCCAGTGCTGCATCTTTTAGAGCAGCGCTGACCCTGAAAAGTAATTCTAAGTGTACTTACCAGTAACTTGTATTTCCTTCCATAGTAATCAATTGTGTGGTTTTCACCAGAAAAGTTTCTAAGTGTCAATTTTTGTAATGTACAAATATTCCTCTAAAATCAGCAGAACTCTGAATTCCGATTTACTCACCTGTTATCAGGAGAGAACCCAGTGCTGCAAATTTTAGCCCAGCACTGACCCTGAAAAGAAATTCTAAGTGTACTCACCAGTAACTTGTGTTTCCTTCCATAGGAATCCATTGTGTGGTTTTCACCAGAAAAGTGTCCAAGAGTCCATTTTTGAAACTTACACATATTCCTCTAAAATCAGTTGAACTACGAATTCCGATTTACTCACCTGTTATCAGGAGAGACCCCAGTGCTGCATCTTTTAGCCCAGCACTGACCGTGAAAAGTAATTCTAAGCGTACTTACCAGTAACTTGTATTTCCTTCCATAGGAATCCATTGTGTGGTTTTCACCAGAAGAGTTTCCAAGTGTGCATTTTTGAAACATACAAATATTCCTCTAAAATCAGTTGAACTACGAATTCCGATTTACTCACCTGTTATCAGGAGAGAACCCAGTGCTGCATCTTTTAGAGCAGCACTGACCCTGAAAAGTAATTCTAAGCGTACTTACCAGTAACTTGAACTTCCTTTCTTAGGAATCCATTGTGTGGTTTTCACCAGAAAAGTTTCCAAGTGTCCATTTTTGAAATGTACAAATATTCCTCTAAAATCAGCCAAACTACGAATTCCGATTTACTCACCTGTTATCAGGAGAAAACCCAGTGCTACATCTTTTAGACCAGCACTGACCATGAAAAGTAATTTTAAGGGTACTTACCAGTAACTTGTACTTCCTTCCATAGGAATCCATTGTGTGGTTTTCACCAGAAAAGTTTCTAAGTGTCCATTTTTGAAACGTACAAATATTCCTCTAAAATCAGCCGAAATACGAATTCCGATTTACTCACCTGTTATCAGGAGAGAACCCAGGGCTGTATCTTTTAACCAAGCACTGACCCTGAAAAGTAATTCTAAGCATACTTACCAGTAACTTGTATTTCCTTCCATAGGAATCCATTGTGTGGTTTTCACCAGAAAAGTTTCTAAGTGTCCATTTTTGAAACGTACAAATATTCCTCTAAAATCAGCCAAACTACGAATTCCAATTTACTCAACTGTTATCAGGAGAGAACCCAGTGCTGCATCTTTTAGAGCAGCACTGACCCTGAAAAGTAATTCTAAGCGTACTTACCAGTAACTTGTATTTCCTTCCATAGGAATCCATTGTGTGGTTTTCACCAGAAAAGTTTACAAGTGTCCATTTTTGAAACGTACAAATATTCCTCTAAAATCAGCCAAACTATGAATTCTGATTTACTCACCTGTTATCAGGAATGAACTCAAGGCTGCATCTTTTAGCCCAGCACTGACCCTGAAATGTAATCCTAATCGTACTTACCAGTAACTTGTATTTCCTTCCATAGGAATCCATTGTGTGGTTTTCACCAGAAAAGTTTCCAAGTGCCCATTTTTGAAATGTACAAATATTCTTCTAAAATAAGCCGAACTACGAATTCTGATTTACTCACCTGTGATCAGGAGAGAAACCAGGGCTGCATCTTTAAGCCCTGCACTGACCCTGAAAAGTAATTCAAATCGTACTTACCAGTAACTTCTATTTCCTTCAATAGGAATCATTGTGTGGTTTTCACCAGAAAAGTTTCTGAGTATCCATTTTTGAAACGTACAAATATTCCTCTAAAATCAGCCGAACAACGAATTCCGATGTACTCACCTGTTATCAGGAGAGGACCCAGTGCTGCATCTTTTAGCCCAGCACTGACCCTGAAAAGTAATTCTAAACATACTTACCAGTAACTTGTATTTCCTTCCATAGGAATCCATTGTGTGGTTTTCACCAGAAAAGTTTCTAAGTGTCCATTTTTTAAACGTACAAATATTCCTCTAAAATCAGCTGAACTACGAATTCCAATTTACTCACCTGTTATCAGGAGAGAACCCAGTGCTGCATCTTTTAGAGTAGCACTGACCCTGAAAAGTAATTCTAAGTGTACTTACCAGTAACTTGTATTTCCTTCCATAGGAATCCATTGTGTGTTTTTCACCAGAAGAGTTTCCAAGTGTCCATTTTTGAAACATACAAATATTCATCTAAAATCAGTTGAACTACGAATTCCGATTTACTCACCTGTTATCAGGAGAGAACCCAGTGCTGCATCTTTTAGAGCAGCGCTGACCCTGAAAAGTAATTCTAAGCGTACTTACCAGTAACTTGTACTTCCTTTCTTAGGAATCCATTGTGTGGTTTTGACCAGAAAAGTTTCCAAGTGTCCATTTTTGAAATGTACAAATATTCCTCTAAAATCAGCCAAACTACGAATTTCGATTTACTCACCTGTTATCAGGAGAAAACCCAGTGCTGCATCTTTTAGACCAGCACTGACCATGAAAATTAATTCTAAGCGTACTTACCAGTAACTTGTACTTCCTTCCATAGGAATCCATTGTGTGGTTTTCACCAGAAAAGTTTCTAAGTGTCCATTTTTGAAACGTACAAATATTCCTCTAAAATCAGCAGAAATACAAATTCCGATTTACTCACCTGTTATCAGGAGAGAACCCAGGGCTGCTTCTTTTAACCCAGCACTGACCCTGAAAAGTAATTATAAGCATACTTACCAGTAACTTGTATTTTCTTCCATAGGAATCCATTGTGTGGTTTTCACCAGAAAAGTTTCTAAGTGTCCATTTTTGAAACGTACAAATATTCCTCTAAAATCAGCCGAACTACGAATTCCAATTTACTCACCTGTTATCAGGAGAGAACCCAGTGCTGCATCTTTTAGATCAGCACTGACCCTGAAAAGTAATTCTAAGCGTACTTACCAGTAACTTGTATTTCCTTCCTTAGGAATCCATTGTGTGGTTTTCACCAGAAAAGTTTCCAAGTGTCCATTTTTGAAACGTACAAATATTCCTCTAAAATCAGCCAAACTATGAATTCTGATTTACTCACCTGTTATCAGGAATGAACTCAAGGCTGCATCTTTTAGACCAGCACTGACCATGAAAAGTAATTTTAAGCGTACTTACCAGTAACTTGTACTTCCTTCCATAGGAATCCATTGTGTGGTTTTCACCAGAAAAGTTTCTAAGTGTCCATTTTTGAAACGTACAAATATTCCTCTAAAATCAGCCGAAATACGAATTCCGATTTACTCACCTGTTATCAGCAGAGAACCCAGGGCTGTATCTTTTAACCCAGCACTGACCCTGAAAAGTAATTCTAAGCATACTTACCAGTAACTTGTATTTCCTTCCATAGGAATCCATTGTGTGGTTTTCACCAGAAAAGTTTCTAAGTGTCCATTTTTGAAACGTACAAATATTCCTCTAAAATCAGCCAAACTACGAATTCCAATTTACTCACCTGTTATCAGGAGAGAACCCAGTGCTGCATCTTTTAGAGCAGCACTGACCCTGAAAAGTAATTCTAAGCGTACTTACCAGTAACTTGTATTTCCTTTCATAGGAATCCATTGTGTGGTTTTCACCAGAAAAGTTTCCGAGTGTCCATTTTTGAAACGTACAAATATTCCTCTAAAATCAGCCAAACTATGAATTCTGATTTACTCACCTGTTATCAGGAATGAACTCAAGGCTGCATCTTTTAGCCCAGCACTGACCCTGAAATGTAATCCTAATCGTACTTACCAGTAACTTTTATTTCCTTCCATAGGAATCCATTGTGTGGTTTTCACCAGAAAAGTTTCCAAGTGCCCATTTTTGAAATGTACAAATATTCTTCTAAAATAAGCCGAACTACGAATTCTGATTTACTCACCTGTGATCAGGAGAGAAACCAGGGCTGCATCTTTTAGAGCAGCACTGACCCTGAAAAGTAATTCTAAGCGTATTTACCAGTAACTTGTATTTCCTTCCATAGGAATCCATTACGTGGTTTTCACCAGAAAAGTTTCCAAGTGTCCATTTTTGAAACTTACAAATATTACTCTAAAATCAGCCGAACTATGAATTCCGATTTACTCACCTGTTATCAGGAATGAACTCAAGGCTGCATCTTTTAGCCCAGCAGACCCTGAAATGTAATCCTAATCGTACTTACCAGTAACTTGTATTTCCTTCCATAGGAATCCATTCTGTGGTTTTCACCAGAAAAGTTTCCAAGTGTCCATTTTTGAAATGTACAAATATTCTTCTAAAATCAGCCGAACTACGAATTCTGATTTACTCACCTGTTATCAGGAGAGAAACCAGGGCTGCATCTTTAAGACCTGCACTGACCCTGAAAAGTAATTCAAATCGTACTTACCAGTAACTTGTATTTCCTTCCATAGGAATCCATTCTGTGGTTTTCACCAGAAAAGTTTCCAAGTGTCCATTTTTGAAATGTACAAATATTCTTCTAAAATCAGCCGAACTACGAATTCTGATTTACTCACCTGTGATCAGGAGAGAAACCAGGGCTGCATCTTTAAGCCCTGCACTGACCCTGAAAAGTAATTCAAATCGTACTTACCAGTAACTTGTATTTCATTCAATAGAAATCATTGTGTGGTTTTCACCAGAAAAGTTTCCAAGTGTCCATTTTTGAAATGTACAAATATTCCTCTAAAATCAGCCAAACTACGAATTCCGATGTACTCACCTGTTATCAGGAGAAAACCCAGTGCTACATCTTTTAGACCAGCACTGACCATGAAAAGTAATTTTAAGCGTACTTACCAGTAACTTGTACTTCCTTCCATAGGAATCCATTGTGTGGTTTTCACCAGAAAAGTTTCTAAGTGTCCATTTTTGAAACGTACAAATATTCCTCTAAAATCAGCCGAAATACGAATTCCGATTTACTCACCTGTTATCAGGAGAGAACCCAGGGCTGCATCTTTTAACCCAGCACTGACCCTGAAAAGTAATTCTAAGCATACTTACTAGTAACTTGTATTTCCTTCCATAGGAATCCATTGTGTGGTTTTCACCAGAAAAGTTTCTAAGTGTCCATTTTTGAAATGTACAAATATTCCTCTAAAATCAGCCAAACTACGAATTCCAATTTACTCACCTGTTATCAGGAGAGAACCCAGTGCTGCATCTTTTAGAGCAGCACTGACCCTGAAAAGTAATTCTAAGCGTACTTACCAGTAACTTGTATTTCCTTCCATAGGAATCCATTGTGTGGTTTTCACCAGAAAAGTTTCCAAGTGTCCATTTTTGAAACGTACAAATATTCCTCTAAAATCAGTCGAACTATGAATTCTGATTTACTCACCTGTTATCAGGAATGAACTCAAGGCTGCATCTTTTAGCCCAGCACTGACCCTGAAATGTAATCCTAATCGTACTTACCAGTAACTTGTATTTCCTTCCATAGGAATCCATTGTGTGGTTTTCACCAGAAAAGTTTCCAAGTGCCCATTTTTGAAATGTACAAATATTCTTCTAAAATAAGCTGAACTACAAATTCTGATTTACTGACCTGTGATCAGGAGAGAAACCAGGGCTGCATCTTTTAGCCCAGCACTGCCCCTGAAAAGTAATTCTAAGTGTACTTACCAGTAACTTGTATTTCCTTCCATAGGAATCCATTGTGTTGTTTTCACCAGAAGAGTTTCCAAGTGTGCATTTTTGAAACATACAAATATTCCTCTAAAATCAGTTGAACTACGAATTCCGATTTACTCACCTGTTATCAGGAGAGAACCCAGTGCTGCATCTTTTAGAGCAGCACTGACCCTGAAAAGTAATTCTAAGCGTACTTACCAGTAACTTGAACTTCCTTTCTTAGGAATCCATTGTGTGGTTTTCACCAGAAAAGTTTCCAAGTGTCCATTTTTGAAATGTACAAATATTCCCCTAAAATCAGCCAAACTACGAATTCCGATTTACTCACCTGTTATCAGGAGAAAACCCAGTGCTACATCTTTTAGACCAGCACTGACCATGAAAAGTAATTTTAAGCGTACTTACCAGTAACTTGTACTTCCTTCCATAGGAATCCATTGTGTGGTTTTCACCAGAAAAGTTTCTAAGTTTCCATTTTTGAAACGTACAAATATTCCTCTAAAATCAGCCGAAATACGAATTCCGATTTACTCACCTGTTATCAGGAGAGAACCCAGGGCTGTATCTTTTAACCCAGCACTGACCCTGAAAAGTAATTCTAAGCATACTTACCAGTAACTTGTATTTCCTTCCATAGGAATCCATTGTGTGGTTTTCACCAGAAAAGTTTCTAAGTGTCCATTTTTGAAACGTACAAATATTCCTCTAAAATCAGCCAAACTACGAATTCCAATTTACTCAACTGTTATCAGGAGAGAACCCAGTGCTGCATCTTTTAGAGCAGCACTGACCCTGAAAAGTAATTCTAAGCGTACTTACCAGTAACTTGTATTTCCTTCCATAGGAATCCATGGTGTGGTTTTCACCAGAAAAGTTTACAAGTGCCCATTTTTGAAATGTACAAATATTCTTCTAAAATCAGCTGAACTACGAATTCCGATTTAATCACCTGTGATCAGGAGAGAAACCAGGGCTGCATCTTTAAGCCCTGCACTGACCCTGAAAAGTAATTCAAATCATACTTACCAGTAACTTGTATTTCCTTCAATAGGTATCATTGTGTGGTTTTCACCAGAAAAGTTTCAGAGTGTCCATTTTTTAAACGTACAAATATTCCTCTAAAATCAGTCGAACTATGAATTCCGATTTACTCACCTGTTATCAGGAGAGAACCCAGTGCTGCATCTTTTAGAGCAGCGCTGACCCTGAAAAGTAATTCTAAGCGTACTTACCAGTAACTTGTATTTCCTTCCATAGTAATCAATTGTGTGGTTTTCACCAGAAAAGTTTCTAAGTGTCAATTTTTGTAATGTACAAATATTCCTCTAAAATCAGCAGAACTCTGAATTCCGATTTACTCACCTGTTATCAGGAGAGAACCCAGTGCTGCAAATTTTAGCCCAGCACTGACCCTGAAAAGTAATTCTAAGTGTACTCACCAGTAACTTGTATTTCCTTCCATAGGAATCCATTGTGTGGTTTTCACCAGAAAAGTTTCCAAGTGTCCATTTTTGAAACTTACACATATTCCTCTAAAATCAGTTGAACTACGAATTCCGATTTACTCACCTGTTATCAGGAGAGACCCCAGTGCTGCATCTTTTAGAGCAGCACTGACCGTGAAACGTAATTCTAAGCATACATACCTGTCACTTGTACTTCCTTCCATAGGCTTCCATTGTGTGTTTTTCACCAGCAAAGTTTCTAAGTGTCCAATTTTGAAACGTACAAATAGTCCTCTAAAATCAGCTGAAATACGAATTCCGATTTACTGACCTGTTATCAGGAGAGAACCCAGGGCTGCATCTTTTAGCCCAGCACTGACCCTTAAAAGTAATTCCAAGCATACTTACCAGTAACTTGTATTTTGTTCCATAGGAATCAATTGTGTGGTTTTCACCAGAAAAGATTTTAAGTGTCCATTTTTGAAACATACACATATTCCTCTAAAATCAGCCGAACTACGAATTTCAATTTACTCACCTGTTATCAGGAGAGAACCCAGTGCTCCATCTTTTAGCCCAGCACTGCCCCTGAAAAGTAATTCTAAGCGTACTTACCAGTAACTTGTATTTCCTTCCATAGGAATCCATTGTGTGGTTTTCACCAGAAGAGTTTCCAAGTGTCCATTTTTGAAACATACAAATATTCCTCTAAAATCAGTTGAACTACGAATTCCGATTTACTCACCTGTTATCAGGAGAGAACCCAGTGCTGCATCTTTTAGAGCAGCACTGACCCTGAAAAGTAATTCTAAGCGTACTTACCAGTAACTTGAACTTCCTTTCTTAGGAATCCATTGTGTGGTTTTCACCAGAAAAGTTTCCAAGTGTCCATTTTTGAAATGTACAAATATTCCTCTAAAATCAGCCAAACTACGAATTCCGATTTACTCACCTGTTATCAGGAGAAAACCCAGTGCTACATCTTTTAGACCAGCAGTTGACCATGAAAAGTAATTTTAAGCATACTTACCAGTAACTTGTATTTCCTTCCATAGGAATCCATTGTGTGGTTTTCACCAGAAAAGTTTCTAAGTGTCCATTTTTAAAACGTACAAATATTCCTCTAAAATCAGCCAAACTACGAATTCCAATTTACTCACCTGTTATCAGGAGAGAACCCAGTGCTGCATCTTTTAGAGCAGCACTGACCCTGAAAAGTAATTCTAAGCGTACTTACCAGTAACTTGTATTTCCTTTCATAGGAATCCATTGTGTGGTTTTCACCAGAAAAGTTTCCAAGTGTCCATTTTTGAAACGTACAAATATTCCTCTAAAATCAGCCGAACTATGAATTCTGATTTACTCACCTGTTATCAGGAATGAACTCAAGGCTGCATCTTTTAGCCCAGCACTGACCCTGAAATGTAATCCTAATCGTACTTACCAGTAACTTGTATTTCCTTCCATAGGAATCCATTGTGTGGTTTTCACCAGAAAAGTTTCCAAGTGCCCATTTTTGAAATGTACAAATATTCTTCTAAAATAAGCCGAACTACAAATTCTGATTTACTGACCTGTGATCAGGAGAGAAACCAGGGCTGCATCTTTTAGCCCAGCACTGCCCCTGAAAAGTAATTCTAAGTGTACTTACCAGTAACTTGTATTTCCTTCCATAGGAATCCATTGCGTTGTTTTCACCAGAAGAGTTTCCAAGTGTCCATTTTTGAAACATACAAATATTCCTCTAAAATCAGTTGAACTACGAATTCCGATTTACTCACCTGTTATCAGGAGAGAACCCAGTGCTGCATCTTTAAGAGCAGCACTGACCCTGAAAAGTAATTCTAAGCGTACTTACAAGTAACTTGTACTTCCTTTCTTAGGAATCCATTGTGTGGTTTTGACCAGAAAAGTTTCCAAGTGTCCATTTTTGAAATGTACAAATATTCCTTTAAAATCAGCCAAACTACGAATTCCGATTTACTCACCTGTTATCAGGAGAGAACCCAGGGCTGCATCTTTTAACCCAGCACTGACCCTGAAAAGTAATTCTAAGCATACTTACCAGTAACTTGTATTTCCTTCCATAGGAATCCATTGTGTGGTTTTCACCAGAAAAGTTTCTAAGTGTCCATTTTTGAAACGTACAAATATTCCTCTAAAATCAGCCAAACTACAAATTCCAATTTACTCACCTGTTATCAGGAGAGAACCCAGTGCTGCATCTTTTAGAGCAGCACTGACCCTGAAAAGTATTTCTAAGCGTACTTACCATTAACTTGTATTTCCTTCCATAGGAATCCATTGTGTGGTTTTCACCAGAAAAGTTTCCAAGTGTCCATTTTTGAAACGTACAAATATTCCTTTAAAATCAGCCGAACTATGAATTCCGATTTAATCAACTGTTATCAGGAATGAACTCAAGGCTGCATCTTTTAGCCCAGCACTGACCCTGAAATGTCATCCTAATCGTACTTACCAGTAACTTGTATTTCCTTCCATAGGAATCCATTGTGTGGTTTTCACCAGAAAAGTTTCCAAGTGCCCATTTTTGAAATGTACAAATATTCTTCTAAAATCAGCTGAACTACGAATTCTGATTTAATCACCTGTGATCAGGAGAGAAACCAGGGCTGCATCTTTAAGCCCTGCACTGACCCTGAAAAGTAATTCAAATCATACTTACCAGTAACTTGTATTTCCTTCAATAGGTATCATTGTGTGGTTTTCACCAGAAAAGTTTCTGAGTGTCCATTTTCTGAAACGTACAAATATTCCTCTAAAATCAGTCGAACTACGAATTCCGATTTACTCACCTGTTATCAGGAGAGAACCCAGTGCTGCATCTTTTAGAGCAGCGCTGACCCTGAAAAGTAATTCTAAGTGTACTTACCAGTAACTTGTATTTCCTTCCATAGTAATCAATTGTGTGGTTTTCACCAGAAAAGTTTCTAAGTGTCATTTTTTGTAATGTACAAATATTCCTCTAAAATCAGCAGAACTCTGAATTCCGATTTACTCACCTGTTATCAGGAGAGAACCCAGTGCTGCAAATCTTAGCCCAGCACTGACCCTGAAAAGTAATTCTAAGTGTACTCACCAGTAACTTGTATTTCCTTCCATAGGAATCCATTGTGTGGTTTTCACCAGAAAAGTGTCCAAGTGTCCATTTTTGAAACTTACACATATTCCTCTAAAATCAGTTGAACTACGAATTCCGATTTACTCACCTGTTATCAGGAGAGACCCCAGTGCTGCATCTTTTAGAGCAGCACTGACCGTGAACAGTAATTCTAAGCGTACATACCTGTCACTTGTACTTCCTTCCATAGGAATCCATTGTGTGTTTTTCACCAGCAAAGTTTCTAAGTGTCCAATTTTGAAACGTACAAATAGTCCTCTAAAATCAGCCGAAATACGAATTCCGATTTACTGACCTGTTATCAGGAGAGAACCCAGGGCTGCATCTTTTAGCCCAGCACTGACCCTTAAAAGTAATTCCAAGCATACTTACCAGTAACTTGTATTTCGTTCCATAGGAATCAATTGTGTGGTTTTCACCAGAAAAGATTTTAAGTGTCCATTTTTGAAACATACAC
Organism: Triturus cristatus; assembly: GCF_964204655.1. Lineage (NCBI taxonomy): Eukaryota > Metazoa > Chordata > Amphibia > Caudata > Salamandridae > Triturus > Triturus cristatus. The sequence goes on along the minus strand of NW_028187899.1, from coordinate 669,168 downwards.
ATATTCCTCTAAAATCAGCCGAACTACGAATTTCAATTTACTCACCTGTTATCAGGAGAGAACCCAGTGCTCCATCTTTTAGCCCAGCACTGCCCCTGAAAAGTAATTCTAAGCGTACTTACCAGTAACTTGTATTTCCTTCCATAGGAATCCATTGTGTGGTTTTCACCAGAAGAGTTTCCAAGTGTGCATTTTTGAAACATACAAATATTCCTCTAAAATCAGTTGAACTACGAATTCCGATTTACTCACCTGTTATCAGGAGAGAACCCAGTGCTGCATCTTTTAGAGCAGCACTGACCCTAAAAAGTAATTCTAAGCGTACTTACCAGTAACTTGAACTTCCTTTCTTAGGAATCCATTGTGTGGTTTTAACCAGAAAAGTTTCCAAGTGTCCATTTTTGAAATGTACAAATATTCCTCTAAAATCAGCCAAACTACGAATTCCGATTTACTCACCTGTTATCAGGAGACAACCCAGTGCTACATCTTTTAGACCAGCACTGACCATGAAAAGTAATTTTAAGCGTACTTACCAGTAACTTGTACTTCCTTCCATAGGAATCCATTGTGTGGTTTTCACCAGAAAAGTTTCTAAGTGTCCATTTTTGAAACGTACAAATATTCCTCTAAAATCAGCCGAAATACGAATTCCGATTTACTCACCTGTTATCAGGAGAGAACCCAGGGCTGTATCTTTTAACCCAGCACTGACCCTGAAAAGTAATTCTAAGCATACTTACCAGTAACTTGTATTTCCTTCCATAGGAATCCATTGTGTGGTTTTCACCAGAAAAGTTTCTAAGTGTCCATTTTTGAAACGTACAAATATTCCTCTAAAATCAGCCAAACTACGAATTCCAATTTACTCACCTGTTATCAGGAGAGAACCCAGTGCTGCATCTTTTAGAGCAGCACTGACCCTGAAAAGTAATTCTAAGCGTACTTACCAGTAACTTGTATTTCCTTCCATAGGAATCCATTGTGTGGTTTTCACCAGAAAAATTTCCGAGTGTCCATTTTTGAAACGTACAAATATTCCTCTAAAATCAGCCAAACTATGAATTCTGATTTACTCACCTGTTATCAGGAATGAACTCAAGGCTGCATCTTTTAGCCCAGCACTGCCCCTGAAAAGTAATTCTAAGCGTACTTACCAGTAACTTGTATTTCCTTCCATAGGAATCCATTGTGTGGTTTTCACCAGAAGAGTTTCCAAGTGTCCATTTTTGAAACATACAAATATTCCTCTAAAATCAGTTGAACTACGAATTCCGATTTACTCACCTGTTATCAGGAGAGAACCCAGTGCTGCATCTTTTAGAGCAGCACTGACCCTGAAAAGTAATTCTAAGCGTACTTACCAGTAACTTGAACTTCCTTTCTTAGGAATCCATTGTGTGGTTTTCACCAGAAAAGTTTCCAAGTGTCCATTTTTGAAATGTACAAATATTCCTCTAAAATCAGCCAAACTACGAATTCCGATTTACTCACCTGTTATCAGGAGAAAACCCAGTGCTACATCTTTTAGACCAGCACTGACCATGAAAAGTAATTTTAAGCATACTTACCAGTAACTTGTATTTCCTTCCATAGGAATCCATTGTGTGGTTTTCACCAGAAAAGTTTCTAAGTGTCCATTTTTAAAACGTACAAATATTCCTCTAAAATCAGCCAAACTACGAATTCCAATTTACTCACCTGTTATCAGGAGAGACCCCAGTGCTGCATCTTTTAGAGCAGCACTGACCCTGAAAAGTAATTCTAAGCGTACTTACCAGTAACTTGTATTTCCTTTCATAGGAATCCATTGTGTGGTTTTCACCAGAAAAGTTTCCAAGTGTCCATTTTTGAAACGTACAAATATTCCTCTAAAATCAGCCGAACTATGAATTCTGATTTACTCGCCTGTTATCAGGAATGAACTCAAGGCTGCATCTTTTAGCCCAGCACTGACCCTGAAATGTAATCCTAATCGTACTTACCAGTAACTTGTATTTCCTTCCATAGGAATCCATTGTGTGGTTTTCACCAGAAAAGTTTCCAAGTGCCCATTTTTGAAACATACACATATTCCTCTAAAATCAGCCGAACTACGAATTTCAATTTACTCACCTGTTATCAGGAGAGAACCCAGTGCTCCATCTTTTAGCCCAGCACTGCCCCTGAAAAGTAATTCTAAGCGTACTTACCAGTAACTTGTATTTCCTTCCATAGGAATCCATTGTGTGGTTTTCACCAGAAGAGTTTCCAAGTGTGCATTTTTGAAACATACAAATATTCCTCTAAAATCAGTTGAACTACGAATTCCGATTTACTCACCTGTTATCAGGAGAGAACCCAGTGCTGCATCTTTTAGAGCAGCACTGACCCTAAAAAGTAATTCTAAGCGTACTTAACAGTAACTTGAACTTCCTTTCTTAGGAATCCATTGTGTGGTTTTAACCAGAAAAGTTTCCAAGTGTCCATTTTTGAAATGTACAAATATTCCTCTAAAATCAGCCAAACTACGAATTCCGATTTACTCACCTGTTATCAGGAGACAACCCAGTGCTACATCTTTTAGACCAGCACTGACCATGAAAAGTAATTTTAAGCGTACTTACCAGTAACTTGTACTTCCTTCCATAGGAATCCATTGTGTGGTTTTCACCAGAAAAGTTTCTAAGTGTCCATTTTTGAAACGTACAAATATTCCTCTAAAATCAGCCGAAATACGAATTCCGATTTACTCACCTGTTATCAGGAGAGAACCCAGGGCTGTATCTTTTAACCCAGCACTGACCCTGAAAAGTAATTCTAAGCATACTTACCAGTAACTTGTATTTCCTTCCATAGGAATCCATTGTGTGGTTTTCACCAGAAAAGTTTCTAAGTGTCCATTTTTGAAACGTACAAATATTCCTCTAAAATCAGCCAAACTACGAATTCCAATTTACTCACCTGTTATCAGGAGAGAACCCAGTGCTGCATCTTTTAGAGCAGCACTGACCCTGAAAAGTAATTCTAAGCGTACTTACCAGTAACTTGTATTTCCTTCCATAGGAATCCATTGTGTGGTTTTCACCAGAAAAATTTCCGAGTGTCCATTTTTGAAACGTACAAATATTCCTCTAAAATCAGCCAAACTATGAATTCTGATTTACTCACCTGTTATCAGGAATGAACTCAAGGCTGCATCTTTTAGCCCAGCACTGCCCCTGAAAAGTAATTCTAAGCGTACTTACCAGTAACTTGTATTTCCTTCCATAGGAATCCATTGTGTGGTTTTCACCAGAAGAGTTTCCAAGTGTCCATTTTTGAAACATACAAATATTCCTCTAAAATCAGTTGAACTACGAATTCCGATTTACTCACCTGTTATCAGGAGAGAACCCAGTGCTGCATCTTTTAGAGCAGCACTGACCCTGAAAAGTAATTCTAAGCGTACTTACCAGTAACTTGAACTTCCTTTCTTAGGAATCCATTGTGTGGTTTTCACCAGAAAAGTTTCCAAGTGTCCATTTTTGAAATGTACAAATATTCCTCTAAAATCAGCCAAACTACGAATTCCGATTTACTCACCTGTTATCAGGAGAAAACCCAGTGCTACATCTTTTAGACCAGCACTGACCATGAAAAGTAATTTTAAGCATATTTACCAGTAACTTGTATTTCCTTCCATAGGAATCCATTGTGTGGTTTTCACCAGAAAAGTTTCCAAGTGTCCATTTTTGAAACGTACAAATATTCCTCTAAAATCAGCCGAACTATGAATTCTGATTTACTCACCTGTTATCAGGAATGAACTCAAGGCTGCATCTTTTAGCCCAGCACTGACCCTGAAATGTAATCCTAATCGTACTTACCAGTAACTTGTATTTCCTTCCATAGGAATCCATTGTGTGGTTTTCACCAGAAAAGTTTCCAAGTGCCCATTTTTGAAATGTACAAATATTCTTCTAAAATAAGCCGAACTACAAATTCTGATTTACTGACCTGTGATCAAGAGAGAAACCAGGGCTGCATCTTTTAGCCCAGCACTGCCCCTGAAAAGTAATTCTAAGTGTACTTACCAGTAACTTGTATTTCCTTCCATAGGAATCCATTGCGTTGTTTTCACCAGAAGAGTTTCCAAGTGTCCATTTTTGAAACATACAAATATTCCTCTAAAATCAGTTGAACTACGAATTCCGATTTACTCACCTGTTATCAGGAGAGAACCCAGTGCTGCATCTTTAAGAGCAGCACTGACCCTGAAAAGTAATTCTAAGCGTACTTACAAGTAACTTGTACTTCCTTTCTTAGGAATCCATTGTGTGGTTTTGACCAGAAAAGTTTCCAAGTGTCCATTTTTGAAATGTACAAATATTCCTTTAAAATCAGCCAAACTACGAATTCCGATTTACTCACCTGTTATCAGGAGAGAACCCAGGGCTGCATCTTTTAACCCAGCACTGACCCTGAAAAGTAATTCTAAGCATACTTACCAGTAACTTGTATTTCCTTCCATAGGAATCCATTGTGTGGTTTTCACCAGAAAAGTTTCTAAGTGTCCATTTTTGAAACGTACAAATATTCCTCTAAAATCAGCCAAACTACAAATTCCAATTTACTCACCTGTTATCAGGAGAGAACCCAGTGCTGCATCTTTTAGAGCAGCACTGACCCTGAAAAGTAATTCTAAGCGTACTTACCATTAACTTGTATTTCCTTCCATAGGAATCCATTGTGTGGTTTTCACCAGAAAAGTTTCCAAGTGTCCATTTTTGAAACGTACAAATATTCCTTTAAAATCAGCCGAACTATGAATTCCGATTTAATCAACTGTTATCAGGAATGAACTCAAGGCTGCATCTTTTAGCCCAGCACTGACCCTGAAATGTCATCCTAATCGTACTTACCAGTAACTTGTATTTCCTTCCATAGGAATCCATTGTGTGGTTTTCACCAGAAAAGTTTCCAAGTGCCCATTTTTGAAATGTACAAATATTCTTCTAAAATCAGCTGAACTACGAATTCTGATTTAATCACCTGTGATCAGGAGAGAAACCAGGGCTGCATCTTTAAGCCCTGCACTGACCCTGAAAAGTAATTCAAATCATAATTACCAGTAACTTGTATTTCCTTCAATAGGTATTATTGTGAGGTTTTCACCAGAAAAGTTTCTGAGTGTCCATTTTCTGAAACGTACAAATATTCCTCTAAAATCAGTCGAACTACGAATTCCGATTTACTCACCTGTTATCAGGAGAGAACCCAGTGCTGCATCTTTTAGAGCAGCGCTGACCCTGAAAAGTAATTCTAAGTGTACTTACCAGTAACTTGTATTTCCTTCCATAGTAATCAATTGTGTGGTTTTCACCAGAAAAGTTTCTAAGTGTCATTTTTTGTAATGTACAAATATTCCTCTAAAATCAGCAGAACTCTGAATTCCGATTTACTCACCTGTTATCAGGAGAGAACCCAGTGCTGCAAATTTTAGCCCAGCACTGACCCTGAAAAGTAATTCTAAGTGTACTCACCAGTAACTTGTATTTCCTTCCATAGGAATGCATTGAGTGGTTTTCACCAGAAAAGTGTCCAAGTGTCCATTTTTGAAACTTACACATATTCCTCTAAAATCAGTTGAACTACGAATTCCGATTTACTCACCTGTTATCAGGAGAGACCCCAGTGCTGCATCTTTTAGAGCAGCACTGACCGTGAAAAGTAATTCTAAGCGTACATACCTGTCACTTGTACTTCCTTCCATAGGAATCCATTGTGTGTTTTTCACCAGCAAAGTTTCTAAGTGTCCAATTTTGAAACGTACAAATAGTCCTCTAAAATCAGCCGAAATACGAATTCCGATTTACTGACCTGTTATCAGGAGAGAACCCAGGGCTGCATCTTTTAGCCCAGCACTGACCCTTAAAAGTAATTCCAAGCATACTTACCAGTAACTTGTATTTCGTTCCGTAGGAATCAATTGTGTGGTTTTCACCAGAAAAGATTTTAAGTGTCCATTTTTGAAACATACACATATTCCTCTAAAATCAGCCGAACTACGAATTTCAATTTACTCACCTGTTATCAGGAGAGAACCCAGTGCTCCATCTTTTAGCCCAGCACTGCCCCTGAAAAGTAATTCTAAGCATACTTACCAGTAACTTGTATTTCCTTCGATAGGAATCCATTGTGTGGTTTTCACCAGAAGAGTTTCCAAGTGTGCATTTTTGAAACATACAAATATTCCTCTAAAATCAGTTGAACTACGAATTCCGATTTACTCACCTGTTATCAGGAGAGAACCCAGTGCTGCATCTTTTAGAGCAGCACTGACCCTAAAAAGTAATTCTAAGCGTACTTACCAGTAACTTGAACTTCCTTTCTTAGGAATCCATTGTGTGGTTTTAACCAGAAAAGTTTCCAAGTGTCCATTTTTGAAATGTACAAATATTCCTCTAAAATCAGCCAAACTACGAATTCCGATTTACTCACCTGTTATCAGGAGACAACCCAGTGCTACATCTTTTAGACCAGCACTGACCATGAAAAGTAATTTTAAGCGTACTTACCAGTAACTTGTACTTCCTTCCATAGGAATCCATTGTGTGGTTTTCACCAGAAAAGTTTCTAAGTGTCCATTTTTGAAACATACAAATATTCCTCTAAAATCAGCCGAAATACGAATTCCAATTTACTCACCTGTTATCAGGAGAGAACCCAGGGCTGTATCTTTTAACCCAGCACTGACCCTGAAAAGTAATTCTAAGCATACTTACCAGTAACTTGTATTTCCTTCCATAGGAATCCATTGTGTGGTTTTCACCAGAAAAGTTTCTAAGTGTCCATTTTTGAAACGTACAAATATTCCTCTAAAATCAGCCAAACTACGAATTCCAATTTACTCACCTGTTATCAGGAGAGAACCCAGTGCTGCATCTTTTAGAGCAGCACTGACCCTGAAAAGTAATTCTAAGCGTACTTACCAGTAACTTGTATTTCCTTCCATAGGAATCCATTGTGTGGTTTTCACCAGAAAAATTTCCGAGTGTCCATTATTGAAATGTACAAATATTCTTCTAAAATAAGCCGAACTACGAATTCTGATTTACTCACCTGTGATCAGGAGAGAAACCAGGGCTGCATCTTTAAGCCCTGCACTGACCCTGAAAAGTAATTCAAATCGTACTTACCAGTAACTTCTATTTCCTTCAATAGGAATCATTGTGTGGTTTTCACCAGAAAAGTTTCTGAGTGTCCATTTTTGAAACGTACAAATATTCCTCTAAAATCAGCCGAACAACGAATTCCGATGTACTCACCTGTTATCAGGAGAGGACCCAGTGCTGCATCTTTTAGCCCAGCACTGACCCTGAAAAGTAATTCTAAGCATACTTACCAGTAACTTGTATTTCCTTCCATAGGAATCCATTGTGTGGTTTTCACCAGAAAAGTTTCTAAGTGTCCATTTTTTAAACGTACAAATATTCCTCTAAAATCAGCTGAACTACGAATTCCAATTTACTCACCTGTTATCAGGAGAGAACCCAGTGCTGCATCTTTTAGAGTAGCACTGACCCTGAAAAGTAATTCTAAGTGTACTTACCAGTAACTTGTATTTCCTTCCATAGGAATCCATTGTGTGGTTTTCACCAGAAGAGTTTCCAAGTGTCCATTTTTGAAACATACAAATATTCATCTAAAATCAGTTGAACTACGAATTCCGATTTACTCACCTGTTATCAGGAGAGAACCCAGTGCTGCATCTTTTAGAGCAGCACTGACCCTGAAAAGTAATTCTAAGCGTACTTACCAGTAACTTGTACTTCCTTTCTTAGGAATCCATTGTGTGGTTTTGACCAGAAAAGTTTCCAAGTGTCCATTTTTGAAATGTACAAATATTCCTCTAAAATCAGCCAAACTACGAATTTCGATTTACTCACCTGTTATCAGGAGAAAACCCAGTGCTGCATCTTTTAGACCAGCACTGACCATGAAAATTAATTCTAAGCGTACTTACCAGTAACTTGTACTTCCTTCCATCGGAATCCATTGTGTGGTTTTCACCAGAAAAGTTTCTAAGTGTCCATTTTTGAAACGTACAAATATTCCTCTAAAATCAGCCGAAATACAAATTCCGATTTACTCACCTGTTATCAGGAGAGAACCCAGGGCTGCGTCTTTTAACCCAGCACTGACCCTGAAAAGTAATTCTAAGCGTATTTACCAGTAACTTGTATTTCCTTCCATAGGAATCCATTACGTGGTTTTCACCAGAAAAGTTTCCAAGTGTCCATTTTTGAAACTTACAAATATTACTCTAAAATCAGCCGAACTATGAATTCCGATTTACTCACCTGTTATCAGGAATGAACTCAAGGCTGCATCTTTTAGCCCAGCAGACCCTGAAATGTAATCCTAATCGTACTTACCAGTAACTTGTATTTCCTTCCATAGGAATCCATTCTGTGGTTTTCACCAGAAAAGTTTCCAAGTGTCCATTTTTGAAATGTACAAATATTCTTCTAAAATCAGCCGAACTACGAATTCTGATTTACTCACCTGTTATCAGGAGAGAAACCAGGGCTGCATCTTTAAGACCTGCACTGACCCTGAAAAGTAATTCAAATCGTACTTACCAGTAACTTGTATTACCTTCCATAGGAATCCATTCTGTGGTTTTCACCAGAAAAGTTTCCAAGTGTCCATTTTTGAAATGTACAAATATTCTTCTAAAATCAGCCGAACTACGAATTCTGATTTACTCACCTGTGATCAGGAGAGAAACCAGGGCTGCATCTTTAAGCCCTGCACTGACCCTGAAAAGTAATTCAAATCGTACTTACCAGTAACTTGTATTTCATTCAATAGGAATCATTGTGTGGTTTTCACCAGAAAAGTTTCCAAGTGTCCATTTTTGAAATGTACAAATATTCCTCTAAAATCAGCCAAACTACGAATTCCGATTTACTCACCTGTTATCAGGAGAAAACCCAGTGCTACATCTTTTAGACCAGCACTGACCATGAAAAGTAATTTTAAGCGTACTTACCAGTAACTTGTACTTCCTTCCATAGGAATCCATTGTGTGGTTTTCACCAGAAAAGTTTCTAAGTGTCCATTTTTGAAACGTACAAATATTCCTCTAAAATCAGCCGAAATACGAATTCCGATTTACTCACCTGTTATCAGGAGAGAACCCAGGGCTGCATCTTTTAACCCAGCACTGACCCTGAAAAGTAATTCTAAGCATACTTACTAGTAACTTGTATTTCCTTCCATAGGAATCCATTGTGTGGTTTTCACCAGAAAAGTTTCTAAGTGTCCATTTTTGAAATGTACAAATATTCCTCTAAAATCAGCCAAACTACGAATTCCAATTTACTCACCTGTTATCAGGAGAGAACCCAGTGCTGCATCTTTTAGAGCAGCACTGACCCTGAAAAGTAATTCTAAGCGTACTTACCAGTAACTTGTATTTCCTTCCATAGGAATCCATTGTGTGGTTTTCACCAGAAAAGTTTCCAAGTGTCCATTTTTGAAACGTACAAATATTCCTCTAAAATCAGTCCAACTATGAATTCTGATTTACTCACCTGTTATCAGGAATGAACTCAAGGCTGCATCTTTTAGCCCAGCACTGACCCTGAAATGTAATCCTAATCGTACTTACCAGTAACTTGTATTTCCTTCCATAGGAATCCATTGTGTGGTTTTCACCAGAAAAGTTTCCAAGTGCCCATTTTTGAAATGTACAAATATTCTTCTAAAATAAGCCGAACTACAAATTCTGATTTACTGACCTGTGATCAGGAGAGAAACCAGGGCTGCATCTTTTAGCCCAGCACTGCCCCTGAAAAGTAATTCTAAGTGTACTTACCAGTAACTTGTATTTCCTTCCATAGGAATCCATTGTGTTGTTTTCACCAGAAGAGTTTCCAAGTGTGCATTTTTGAAACATACAAATATTCCTCTAAAATCAGTTGAACTACGAATTCAGATTTACTCACCTGTTATCAGGAGAGAACCCAGTGCTGCATCTTTTAGAGCAGCACTGACCCTGAAAAGTAATTCTAAGCGTACTTACCAGTAACTTGAACTTCCTTTCTTAGGAATCCATTGTGTGGTTTTCACCAGAAAAGTTTCCAAGTGTCCATTTTTGAAATGTACAAATATTCCTCTAAAATCAGCCAAACTACGAATTCCGATTTACTCACCTGTTATCAGGAGAAAACCCAGTGCTACATCTTTTAGACCAGCACTGACCATGAAAAGTAATTTTAAGCGTACTTACCAGTAACTTGTACTTCCTTCCATAGGAATCCATTGTGTGGTTTTCACCAGAAAAGTTTCTAAGTGTCCATTTTTGAAACGTACAAATATTCCTCTAAAATCAGCCGAAATACGAATTCCGATTTACTCACCTGTTATCAGGAGAGAACCCAGGGCTGTATCTTTTAACCCAGCACTGACCCTGAAAAGTAATTCTAAGCATACTTACCAGTAACTTGTATTTCCTTCCATAGGAATCCATTGTGTGGTTTTCACCAGAAAAGTTTCTAAGTGTCCATTTTTGAAACGTACAAATATTCCTCTAAAATCAGCCAAACTACGAATTCCAATTTACTCAACTGTTATCAGGAGAGAACCCAGTGCTGCATCTTTTAGAGCAGCACTGACCCTGAAAAGTAATTCTAAGCCTACTTACCAGTAACTTGTATTTCCTTCCATAGGAATCCATTGTGTGGTTTTCACCAGAAAAGTTTACAAGTGCCCATTTTTGAAATGTACAAATATTCTTCTAAAATCAGCTGAACTACGAATTCCGATTTAATCACCTGTGATCAGGAGAGAAACCAGGGCTGCATCTTTAAGCCCTGCACTGACCCTGAAAAGTAATTCAAATCATACTTACCAGAAACTTGTATTTCCTTCAATAGGTATCATTGTGTGGTTTTCACCAGAAAAGTTTCAGAGTGTCCATTTTTTAAACATACAAATATTCCTCTAAAATCAGTCGAACTACGAATTCCGATTTACTCACCTGTTATCAGGAGAGAACCCAGTGCTGCATCTTTTAGAGCAGCGCTGACCCTGAAAAGTAATTCTAAGCATACTTACCAGTAACTTGTATTTCCTTCCATAGTAATCAATTGTGTGGTTTTCACCAGAAAAGTTTCTAAGTGTCAATTTTTGTAATGTACAAATATTCCTCTAAAATCAGCAGAACTCTGAATTCCGATTTACTCACCTGTTATCAGGAGAGAACCCAGTGCTGCAAATTTTAGCCCAGCACTGACCCTGAAAAGTAATTCTAAGTGTACTCACCAGTAACTTGTATTTCCTTCCATAGGAATCCATTGTGTGGTTTTCACCAGAAAAGTGTCCAAGTGTCCATTTTTGAAACTTACACATATTCCTCTAAAATCAGTTGAACTACGAATTCCGATTTACTCACCTGTTATCAGGAGAGACCCCAGTGCTGCATCTTTTAGAGCAGCACTGACCGTGAAAAGTAATTCTAAGCATACATACCTGTCACTTGTACTTCCTTCCATAGGATTCCATTGGGTGTTTTTCACCAGCAAAGTTTCTAAGTGTCCAATTTTGAAACGTACAAATAGTCCTCTAAAATCAGCTGAAATACGAATTCCGATTTACTGACCTGTTATCAGGAGAGAACCCAGGGCTGCATCTTTTAGCCCAGCACTGACCCTTAAAAGTAATTCTAAGCATACTTACCAGTAACTTGTATTTCGTTCCATAGGAATCAATTGTGTGGTTTTCACCAGAAAAGATTTTAAGTGTCCATTTTTGAAACATACACATATTCCTCTAAAATCAGCCGAACTACGAATTTCAATTTACTCACCTGTTATCAGGAGAGAACCCAGTGCTCCATCTTTTAGCCCAGCACTGCCCCTAAAAAGTAATTCTAAGCGTACTTACCAGTAACTTGTATTTCCTTCCATAGGAATCCATTGTGTGGTTTTCACCAGAAGAGTTTCCAAGTGTCCATTTTTGAAACATACAAATATTCCTCTAAAATCAGTTGAACTACGAATTCCGATTTACTCACCTGTTATCAGGAGAGAACCCAGTGCTGCATCTTTTAGAGCAGCACTGACCCTGAAAAGTAATTCTAAGCGTACTTACCAGTAACTTGAACTTCCTTTCTTAGGAATCCATTGTGTGGTTTTCACCAGAAAAGTTTCCAAGTGTCCATTTTTGAAATGTACAAATATTCCTCTAAAATCAGCCAAACTACGAATTCCGATTTACTCACCTGTTATCAGGAGAAAACCCAGTGCTACATCTTTTAGACCAGCACTGACCATGAAAAGTAATTTTAAGCATACTTACCAGTAACTTGTATTTCCTTTCATAGGAATCCATTGTGTGGTTTTCACCAGAAAAGTTTCCAAGTGTCCATTTTTGAAACGTACAAATATTCCTCTAAAATCAGCCGAACTATGAATTCTGATTTACTCACCTGTTATCGGGAATGAACTCAAGGCTGCATCTTTTAGCCCAGCACTGACCCTGAAATGTAATCCTAATCGTACTTACCAGTAACTTGTATTTCCTTCTATAGGAATCCATTGTGTGGTTTTCACCAGAAAAGTTTCCAAGTGCCCATTTTTGAAATGTACAAATATTCTTCTAAAATAAGCCGAACTACAAATTCTGATTTACTGACCTGTGATCAGGAGAGAAACCAGGGCTGCATCTTTTAGCCCAGCACTGCCCCAGAAAAGTAATTCTAAGTGTACTTACCAGTAACTTGTATTTCCTTCCATAGGAATCCATTGCGTTGTTTTCACCAGAAGAGTTTCCAAGTGTCCATTTTTGAAACATACAAATATTCCTCTAAAATCAGTTGAACTACGAATTCCGATTTACTCACCTGTTATCAGGAGAGAACCCAGTGCTGCATCTTTAAGAGCAGCACTGACCCTGAAAAGTAATTCTAAGCGTACTTACAAGTAACTTGTACTTCCTTTCTTAGGAATCCATTGTGTGGTTTTGACCAGAAAAGTTTCCAAGTGTCCATTTTTGAAATGTACAAATATTCCTTTAAAATCAGCCAAACTACGAATTCCGATTTACTCACCTGTTATCAGGAGAGAACCCAGGGCTGCATCTTTTAACCCAGCACTGACCCTGAAAAGTAATTCTAAGCATACTTACCAGTAACTTGTATTTCCTTCCATAGGAATCCATTGTGTGGTTTTCACCAGAAAAGTTTCTAAGTGTCCATTTTTGAAACGTACAAATATTCCTCTAAAATCAGCCAAACTACAAATTCCAATTTACTCACCTGTTATCAGGAGAGAACCCAGTGCTGCATCTTTTAGAGCAGCACTGACCCTGAAAAGTAATTCTAAGCGTACTTACCATTAACTTGTATTTCCTTCCATAGGAATCCATTGTGTGGTTTTCACCAGAAAAGTTTCCAAGTGTCCATTTTTGAAACGTACAAATATTCCTTTAAAATCAGCCGAACTATGAATTCCGATTTAATCAACTGTTATCAGGAATGAACTCAAGGCTGCATCTTTTAGCCCAGCACTGACCCTGAAATGTCATCCTAATCGTACTTACCAGTAACTTGTATTTCCTTCCATAGGAATCCATTGTGTGGTTTTCACCAGAAAAGTTTCCAAGTGCCCATTTTTGAAATGTACAAATATTCTTCTAAAATCAGCTGAACTACGAATTCTGATTTAATCACCTGTGATCAGGAGAGAAACCAGGGCTGCATCTTTAAGCCCTGCACTGACCCTGAAAAGTAATTCAAATCATACTTACCAGTAACTTGTATTTCCTTCAATAGGTATCATTGTGTGGTTTTCACCAGAAAAGTTTCTGAGTGTCCATTTTCTGAAACGTACAAATATTCCTCTAAAATCAGTCGAACTACGAATTCCGATTTACTCACCTGTTATCAGGAGAGAACCCAGTGCTGCATCTTTTAGAGCAGCGCTGACCCTGAAAAGTAATTCTAAGTGTACTTACCAGTAACTTGTATTTCCTTCCATAGTAATCAATTGTGTGGTTTTCACCAGAAAAGTTTCTAAGTGTCATTTTTTGTAATGTACAAATATTCCTCTAAAATCAGCAGAACTCTGAATTCCGATTTACTCACCTGTTATCAGGAGAGAACCCAGTGCTGCAAATTTTAGCCCAGCACTGACCCTGAAAAGTAATTCTAAGTGTACTCACCAGTAACTTGTATTTCCTTCCATAGGAATCCATTGTGTGGTTTTCACCAGAAAAGTGTCCAAGTGTCCATTTTTGAAACTTACACATATTCCTCTAAAATCAGTTGAACTACGAATTCCGATTTACTCACCTGTTATCAGGAGAGACCCCAGTGCTGCATCTTTTAGAGCAGCACTGACCGTGAAAAGTAATTCTAAGCGTACATACCTGTCACTTGTACTTCCTTCCATAGGAATCCATTGTGTGTTTTTCACCAGCAAAGTTTCTAAGTGTCCAATTTTGAAACGTACAAATAGTCCTCTAAAATCAGCCGAAATACGAATTCCGATTTACTGACCTGTTATCAGGAGAGAACCCAGGGCTGCATCTTTTAGCCCAGCACTGACCCTTAAAAGTAATTCCAAGCATACTTACCAGTAACTTGTATTTCGTTCCATAGGAATCAATTGTGTGGTTTTCACCAGAAAAGATTTTAAGTGTCCATTTTTGAAACATACACATATTCCTCTAAAATCAGCCGAACTACGAATTTCAATTTACTCACCTGTTATCAGGAGAGAACCCAGTGCTCCATCTTTTAGCCCAGCACTGCCCCTGAAAAGTAATTCTAAGCGTACTTACCAGTAACTTGTATTTCCTTCCATAGGAATCCATTGTGTGGTTCTCACCAGAAGAGTTTCCAAGTGTCCATTTTTGAAACATACAAATATTCCTCTAAAATCAGTTGAACTACGAATTCCGATTTACTCACCTGTTATCAGGAGAGAACCCAGTGCTGCATCTTTTAGAGCAGCACTGACCCTGAAAAGTAATTCTAAGCGTACTTACCAGTAACTTGAACTTCCTTTCTTAGGAATCCATTGTGTGGTTTTCACCAGAAAAGTTTCCAAGTGTCCATTTTTGAAATGTACAAATATTCCTCTAAAATCAGCCAAACTACGAATTCCGATTTACTCACCTGTTATCAGGAGAAAACCCAGTGCTACATCTTTTAGACCAGCACTGACCATGAAAAGTAATTTTAAGCATACTTACCAGTAACTTGTATTTCCTTCCATAGGAATCCATTGTGTGGTTTTCACCAGAAAAGTTTCTAAGTGTCCATTTTTGAAACGTACAAATATTCCTCTAAAATCAGCCAAACTACGAATTCCAATTTACTCACCTGTTATCAGGAGAGAACCCAGTGCTGCATCTTTTAGAGCAGCACTGACCCTGAAAAGTAATTCTAAGCGTACTTACCAGTAACTTGTATTTCCTTTCATAGGAATCCATTGTGTGGTTTTCACCAGAAAAGTTTCCAAGTGTCCATTTTTGAAACGTACAAATATTCCTCTAAAATCAGCCGAACTATGAATTCTGATTTACTCACCTGTTATCAGGAATGAACTCAAGGCTGCATCTTTTAGCCCAGCACTGACCCTGAAATGTAATCCTAATCGTACTTACCAGTAACTTGTATTTCCTTCCATAGGAATCCATTGTGTGGTTTTCACCAGAAAAGTTTCCAAGTGCCCATTTTTGAAATGTACAAATATTCTTCTAAAATAAGCCGAACTACAAATTCTGATTTACTGACCTGTGATCTGGAGAGAAACCAGGGCTGCATCTTTTAGCCCAGCACTGCCCCTGAAAAGTAATTCTAAGTGTACTTACCAGTAACTTGTATTTCTTTCCATAGGAATCCATTGCGTTGTTTTCACCAGAAGAGTTTCCAAGTGTCCATTTTTGAAACATACAAATATTCCTCTAAAATCAGTTGAACTACGAATTCCGATTTACTCACCTGTTATCAGGAGAGAACCCAGTGCTGCATCTTTAAGAGCAGCACTGACCCTGAAAAGTAATTCTAAGCGTACTTACAAGTAACTTGTACTTCCTTTCTTAGGAATCCATTGTGTGGTTTTGACCAGAAAAGTTTCCAAGTGTCCATTTTTGAAATGTACAAATATTCCTCTAAAATCAGCCAAACTACGAATTCCGATTTACTCACCTGTTATCAGGAGACAACCCAGTGCTACATCTTTTAGACCAGCACTGACCATGAAAAGTAATTTTAAGCGTACTTACCAGTAACTTGTACTTCCTTCCATAAGAATCCATTGTGTGGTTTTCACCAGAAAAGTTTCTAAGTGTCCATTTTTGAAACGTACAAATATTCCTCTAAAATCAGCCGAAATACGAATTCCGATTTACTCACCTGTTATCAGGAGAGAACCCAGGGCTGTATCTTTTAACCCAGCACTGACCCTGAAAAGTAATTCTAAGCATACTTACCAGTAACTTGTATTTCCTTCCATAGGAATCCATTGTGTGGTTTTCACCAGAAAAGTTTCTAAGTGTCCATTTTTGAAACGTACAAATATTCCTCTAAAATCAGCCAAACTACGAATTCCAATTTACTCACCTGTTATCAGGAGAGAACCCAGTGCTGCATCTTTTAGAGCAGCACTGACCCTGAAAAGTAATTCTAAGCGTACTTACCAGTAACTTGTATTTCCTTCCATAGGAATCCATTGTGTGGTTTTCACCAGAAAAGTTTCCGAGTGTCCATTTTTGAAACGTACAAATATTCCTCTAAAATCAGCCAAACTATGAATTCTGATTTACTCACCTGTTATCAGGAATGAACTCAAGGCTGCATCTTTTAGCCCAGCACTGACCCTGAAATGTAATCCTAATCGTACTTACCAGTAACTTGTATTTCCTTCCATAGGAATCCATTGTGTGGTTTTCACCAGAAAAGTTTCCAAGTGCCCATTTTTGAAATGTACAAATATTCTTCTAAAATAAGCCGAACTACGAATTCTGATTTACTCACCTGTGATCAGGAGAGAAACCAGGGCTGCATCTTTAAGCCCTGCACTGACCCTGAAAAGTAATTCAAATCGTACTTACCAGTAACTTCTATTTCCTTCAATAGGAATCATTGTGTGGTTTTCACCAGAAAAGTTTCTGAGTGTCCATTTTTGAAACGTACAAATATTCCTCTAAAATCAGCCGAACAACGAATTCCGATTTACTCACCTGTTATCAGGAGAGGACCCAGTGCTGCATCTTTTAGCCCAGCACTGACCCTGAAAAGTAATTCTAAGCATACTTACCAGTAACTTGTATTTCCTTCCATAGGAATCCATTGTGTGGTTTTCACCAGAAAAGTTTCTAAGTGTCCATTTCTGAAACGTACAAATATTCTTCTAAAATCAGCCGAACTATGCATTCTGATTTACTCACCTGTTATCAGGAATGAACTCAAGGCTGCATCTTTTAGCCCAGCACTGACCCTGAAATGTAATCCTAATCGTACTTACCAGTAACTTGTATTTCCTTCCATAGGAATCCATTGTGTGGTTTTCACCAGAAAAGTTTCCAAATGCCCATTTTTGAAATGTACAAATATTCTTCTAAAATAAGCCGAACTACGAATTCCGATTTACTCACCTGTGATCAGGAGAGAAACCAGGGCTGCATCTTTAAGCCCTGCACTGACCCTGAAAAGTAATTCAAATCGTACTTACCTGTAACTTGTATTTCCTTCAATAGGAATCATTGTGTGGTTTTCACCAGAAAAGTTTCTGAGTGTCCATTTTTGAAACGTACAAATATTCCTCTAAAATCAGCTGAACAACAAATTCCGATTTACTCACCTGTTGTCAGGAGAGGACCCAGTGCTGCATCTTTTAGCCCAGCACTGACCCTGAAAAGTAATTCTAAGCATACTTACCAGTAACTTGTATTTCCTTCCATAGGAATCCATTGTGTGTTTTTCACCAGAAAAGTTTCTAAGTGTCCATTTTTGAAACGTACAAATATTCCTCTAAAATCAGCCAAACTACGAATTCCAATTTACTCACCTGTTATCAGGAGAGAACCCAGTGCTGCATCTTTTAGAGCAGCACTGACCCTGAAAAGTAATTCTAAGCGTACTTACCAGTAACTTGTATTTCCTTCCATAGGAATCCATTGTGTGGTTTTCACCAGAAAAGTTTCCGAGTGTCCATTTTTGAAACGTACAAATATTCCTCTAAAATCAGCCAAACTATGAATTCTGATTTACTCACCTGTTATCAGGAATGAACTCAAGGCTGCATCTTTTAGCCCAGCACTGACCCTGAAATGTAATCCTAATCGTACTTACCAGTAACTTGTATTTCCTTCCATAGGAATCCATTGTGTGGTTTTCACCAGAAAAGTTTCCAAGTGCCCATTTTTGAAATGTACAAATATTCTTCTAAAATAAGCCGAACTACGAATTCTGATTTACTCACCTGTGATCAGGAGAGAAACCAGGGCTGCATCTTTAAGCCCTGCACTGACCCTGAAAAGTAATTCAAATCGTACTTACCTGTAACTTGTATTTCCTTCAATAGGAATCATTGTGTGGTTTTCACCAGAAAAGTTTCTGAGTGTCCATTTTTGAAACGTACAAATATTCCTCTAAAATCAGCCGAACAACGAATTCCGATTTACTCACCTGTTATCAGGAGAGGACCCAGTGCTGCATCTTTTAGCC
The DNA here is from genome assembly GCF_964204655.1 of Triturus cristatus. Taxonomy (NCBI): domain Eukaryota; kingdom Metazoa; phylum Chordata; class Amphibia; order Caudata; family Salamandridae; genus Triturus; species Triturus cristatus. The sequence goes on along the minus strand of NW_028187899.1, from coordinate 650,462 downwards.
CAGCACTGACCCTGAAAAGTAATTCTAAGCATACTTACCAGTAACTTGTATTTCCTTCCATAGGAATCCATTGTGTGGTTTTCACCAGAAAAGTTTCTAAGTGTCCATTTCTGAAACGTACAAATATTCTTCTAAAATCAGCCGAACTATGCATTCTGATTTACTCACCTGTTATCAGGAATGAACTCAAGGCTGCATCTTTTAGCCCAGCACTGACCCTGAAATGTAATCCTAATCGTACTTACCAGTAACTTGTATTTCCTTCCATAGGAATCCATTGTGTGGTTTTCACCAGAAAAGTTTCCAAATGCCCATTTTTGAAATGTACAAATATTCTTCTAAAATAAGCCGAACTACGAATTCCGATTTACTCACCTGTGATCAGGAGAGAAACCAGGGCTGCATCTTTAAGCCCTGCACTGACCCTGAAAAGTAATTCAAATCGTACTTACCTGTAACTTGTATTTCCTTCAATAGGAATCATTGTGTGGTTTTCACCAGAAAAGTTTCTGAGTGTCCATTTTTGAAACGTACAAATATTCCTCTAAAATCAGCTGAACAACAAATTCCGATTTACTCACCTGTTGTCAGGAGAGGACCCAGTGCTGCATCTTTTAGCCCAGCACTGACCCTGAAAAGTAATTCTAAGCATACTTACCAGTAACTTGTATTTCCTTCCATAGGAATCCATTGTGTGTTTTTCACCAGAAAAGTTTCTAAGTGTCCATTTTTGAAACGTACAAATATTCCTCTAAAATCAGCCAAACTACGAATTCCAATTTACTCACCTGTTATCAGGAGAGAACCCAGTGCTTCATCTTTTAGAGCAGCACTGACCCTGAAAAGTAATTCTAAGCGTACTTACCAGTAACTTGTATTTCCTTCCATAGGAATCCATTGTGTGGTTTTCACCAGAAAAGTTTCCGAGTGTCCATTTTTGAAACGTACAAATATTCCTCTAAAATCAGCCAAACTATGAATTCTGATTTACTCACCTGTTATCAGGAATGAACTCAAGGCTGCATCTTTTAGCCCAGCACTGACCCTGAAATGTAATCCTAATCGTACTTACCAGTAACTTGTATTTCCTTCCATAGGAATCCATTGTGTGGTTTTCACCAGAAAAGTTTCCAAGTGCCCATTTTTGAAATGTACAAATATTCTTCTAAAATAAGCCGAACTACGAATTCTGATTTACTCACCTGTGATCAGGAGAGAAACCAGGGCTGCATCTTTAAGCCCTGCACTGACCCTGAAAAGTAATTCAAATCGTACTTACCAGTAACTTCTATTTCCTTCAATAGGAATCATTGTGTGGTTTTCACCAGAAAAGTTTCTGAGTGTCCATTTTTGAAACGTACAAATATTCCTCTAAAATCAGCCGAACAACGAATTCCGATTTACTCACCTGTTATCAGGAGAGGACCCAGTGCTGCATCTTTTAGCCCAGCACTGACCCTGAAAAGTAATTCTAAGCATACTTACCAGTAACTTGTATTTCCTTCCATAGGAATCCATTGTGTGGTTTTCACCAGAAAAGTTTCTAAGTGTCCATTTCTGAAACGTACAAATATTCTTCTAAAATCAGCCGAACTATGCATTCTGATTTACTCACCTGTTATCAGGAATGAACTCAAGGCTGCATCTTTTAGCCCAGCACTGACCCTGAAATGTAATCCTAATCGTACTTACCAGTAACTTGTATTTCCTTCCATAGGAATCCATTGTGTGGTTTTCACCAGAAAAGTTTCCAAATGCCCATTTTTGAAATGTACAAATATTCTTCTAAAATAAGCCGAACTAAGAATTCCGATTTACTCACCTGTGATCAGGAGAGAAACCAGGGCTGCATCTTTAAGCCCTGCACTGACCCTGAAAAGTAATTCAAATCGTACTTACCTGTAACTTGTATTTCCTTCAATAGGAATCATTGTGTGGTTTTCACCAGAAAAGTTTCTGAGTGTCCATTTTTGAAACGTACAAATATTCCTCTAAAATCAGCTGAACAACAAATTCCGATTTACTCACCTGTTGTCAGGAGAGGACCCAGTGCTGCATCTTTTAGCCCAGCACTGACCCTGAAAAGTAATTCTAAGCATACTTACCAGTAACTTGTATTTCCTTCCATAGGAATCCATTGTGTGTTTTTCACCAGAAAAGTTTCTAAGTGTCCATTTTTGAAACGTACAAATATTCCTTTAAAATCAGCTGAACTACGAATTCCAATTTACTCACCTGTTATAAGGAGAGAACCCAGTGCTGCATCTTTTAGAGCAGCACTGACCCTGAAAAGTAATTCTAAGCATACTTACCAGTAACTTGTATTTCCTTCCATAGGAATCCATTACGTGGTTTTCACCAGAAAAGTTTCCAAGTGTCCATTTTTGAAACGTACAAATATTACTCTAAAATCAGCCGAACTATGAATTGCGATTTACTCACCTGTTATCAGGAATGAACTCAAGGCTGCATCTTTTAGCCCAGCAGACCCTGAAATGTAATCCTAATCGTACTTACCAGTAACTTGTATTTCCTTCCATAGGAATCCATTCTGTGGTTTTCACCAGAAAAGTTTCCAAGTGTCCATTTTTGAAATGTACAAATATTCTTCTAAAATCAGCCGAACTACGAATTCTGATTTACTCACCTGTTATCAGGAGAGAAACCAGGGCTGCATCTTTAAGACCTGCACTGACCCTAAAAAGTAATTCAAATCGTACTTACCAGTAACTTGTATTTCATTCAATAGGAATCATTGTGTGGTTTTCACCAGAAAAGTTTCTAAGTGTCCATTTTTGAAATGTACAAATATTCCTCGAAAATCAGCCAAACTACTAATTCCGATTTACTCACCTGTTATCAGGAGAAAACCCAGTGCTACATCTTTTAGACCAGCACTTACCATGAAAAGTAATTTTAAGCGTACTTACCAGTAACTTGTACTTCCTTCCATAGGAATCCATTGTGTGGTTTTCACCAGAAAAGTTTCTGAGTGTCCATTTTTGAAACGTACAAATATTCCTCTAAAATCAGCCGAACAACGAATTCCGATTTATTCACCTGTTATCAGGAGAGGACCCAGTGCTACATCTTTTAGCCCAGCACTGACTCTGAAAAGTAATTCTAAGCATACTTACCAGTAACTTGTATTTCCTTCCATAGGAATCCATTGTGTAGTTTTCACCAGAAAAGTTTCTAAGTGTCCATTTTTTAAACGTACGAATATTCCTCTAAAATCAGCTGAACTACGAATTCCAATTTACTCACCTGTTATCAGGAGAGAACCCAGTGCTGCATCTTTTAGAGCAGCACTGACCCTGAAAAGTAATTCTAAGCGTACTTACCAGTAACTTGTATTTTCGTCCATAGGAATCCATTGTGTGGTATCACCAGAAGAGTTTCCAAGTGTCCATTTTTGAAACATACAAATATTCCTCTAAAATCAGTTGAACTACGAATTCCGATTTACTCACCTGTTATCAGGAGAGAACCCAGTGCTGCATCTTTTAGAGCAGCACTGACCCTGAAAAGTAATTCTAAGCGTACTTACCAGTAACTTGTACTTCCTTCCATAGGAATCCATTGTGTGGTTTTCACCAGAAAAGTTTCTAAGTGTCAATTTTTTAAACGTACAAATATTCCTCTAAAATCAGCTGAACTACGAATTCCAATTTACTCACCTGTTATCAGGAGAGAACCCAGGGCTGCGTCTTTTAACCCAGCACTGACCCTGAAAAGTAATTCTAAGCATACTTACCAGTAACTTGTATTTTCTTCCATAGGAATCCATTGTGTGGTTTTCACCAGAAAAGTTTCTAAGTGTCCATTTTTGAAACGTACAAATATTCCTCTAAAATCAGCCAAACTACGAATTCCAATTTACTCACCTGTTATCAGGAGAGAACCCAGTGATGCATCTTTTAGATCAGCACTGACCCTGAAAAGTAATTCTAAGCGTACTTACCAGTAACTTGTATTTCCTTCCTTAGGAATCCATTGTGTGGTTTTCACCAGAAAAGTTTCCAAGTGTCCATTTCTGAAACGTACAAATATTCCTCTAAAATCAGCCGAACTATGCATTCTGATTTACTCACCTGTTATCAGGAATGAACTCAAGGCTGCATCTTTTAGCCCAGCACTGACCCTGAAATGTAATCCTAATCGTACTTACCAGTAACTTGTATTTCCTTCCATAGGAATCCATTGTGTGGTTTTCACCAGAAAAGTTTCCAAGTGCCCATTTTTGAAACGTACAAATATTCCTTTAAAATCAGCCGAACTATGAATTCCGATTTAATCAACTGTTATCAGGAATGAACTCAAGGCTGCATCTTTTAGCCCAGCACTGACCCTGAAATGTCATCCTAATCGTACTTACCAGTAACTTGTATTTCCTTCCATAGGAATCCATTGTGTGGTTTTCACCAGAAAAGTTTCCAAGTGCCCATTTTTGAAATGTACAAATATTCTTCTAAAATCAGCCGAACTACGAATTCCGATTTAATCACCTGTGATCAGGAGAGAAACCAGGGCTGCATCTTTAAGCCCTGCACTGACCCTGAAAAGTAATTCAAATCATACTTACCAGTAACTTGTATTTCCTTCAATAGGTATCATTGTGTGGTTTTCACCAGAAAAGTTTCTGAGTGTCCATTTTTGAAATGTACAAATATTCCTCTAAAATCAGCAGAACTCTGAATTCCGATTTACTCACCTGTTATCAGGAGAGAATCCAGTGCTGCAAATTTTAGCCCAGCACTGACCCTGAAAAGTAATTCTAAGTATACTCACCAGTAACTTGTATTTGCTTCCATAGGAATCCATTGTGTGGTTTTCACCAGAAAAGTTTCCAAGTGTCCATTTTTGAAACTTACACATATTCCTCTAAAATCAGTTGAACTACGAATTCCGATTTACTCACCTGTTATCAGGAGAGACCCCAGTGCTGCATCTTTTAGAGCAGCACAGACCGTGAAAAGTAATTCTAAGCGTACAAACCTGTAACTTGTACTTCCTTCCATAGGAATCCATTATGTGTTTTTCACCAGCAAAGTTTCTAAGTGTCCAATTTTGAAACATACAAATAGTCCTCTAAAATCAGCTGAAATACGAATTCCGATTTACTGACCTGTTATCAGGAGAGAACCCAGGGCTGCATCTTTTAGCCCAGCACTGACCCTTAAAAGTAATTCCAAGCATACTTACCAGTAACTTGTATTTCGTTCCATAGGAATCAATTGTGTGGTTTTCACCAGAAAAGATTTTAAGTGTCCATTTTTTAAACATACACATATTCCTCTAAAATCAGCCGAACTACGAATTTCAATTTACTCACCTGTTATCAGGAGAGAACCCAGTGCTCCATCTTTTAGCCCAGCACTGCCCCTGAAAAGTAATTCTAAGCGTACTTACCAGTAACTTGTATTTCTTTCCATAGGAATCCATTGTGTGGTTTTCACCAGAAAAGTTTCTAAGTGTCCATTTTTGAAACGTACAAATATTCCTCTAAAATCAGCCGAAATACGAATTCCGATTTACTCACCTGTTATCAGGAGAAAACCCAGTGCTACATCTTTTAGAGCAGCACTGACCCTGAAAAGTAATTCTAAGCGTACTTACCAGTAACTTGTATTTCCTTCCATAGGAATCCATTGTGTGGTTTTCACCAGAAAAGTTTCCAAGTGTCCATTTTTGAAACTTACACATATTCCTCTAAAATCAGTTGAACTACGAATTCCGATTTACTCACCTGTTATCAGGAGAGACCCCAGTGCTGCATCTTTTAGAGCAGCACAGACCGTGAAAAGTAATTCTAAGCGTACATACCTGTAACTTGTACTTCCTTCCATAGGAATCCATTATGTGTTTTTCACCAGCAAAGTTTCTAATTGTCCAATTTTGAAACGTACAAATAGTCCTCTAAAATCAGCTGAAATACGAATTCCGATTTACTGACCTGTTATCAGGAGAGAACCCAGGGCTGCATCTTTTAGCCCAGCACTGACCCTTAAAAGTAATTCCAAGCATACTTACCAGTAACTTGTATTTCGTTCCATAGGAATCAATTGTGTGGTTTTCACCAGAAAAGATTTTAAGTGTCCATTTTTGAAACATACACATATTCCTCTAAAATCAGCCGAACTACGAATTTCAATTTACTCACCTGTTATCAGGAGAGAACCCAGTGCTCCATCTTTTAGCCCAGCACTGCCCCTGAAAAGTAATTCTAAGCGTACTTACCAGTAACTTGTATTTCTTTCCATAGGAATCCATTGTGTGGTTTTCACCAGAAAAGTTTCTAAGTGTCCATTTTTGAAACGTACAAATATTCCTCTAAAATCAGCCGAAAAACGAATTCCGATTTACTCACCTGTTATCAGGAGAAAACCCGGTGCTACATCTTTTAGAGCAGCACTGACCCTGAAAAGTAATTCTAAGCGTACTTACCAGTAACTTGTATTTCCTTCCATAGGAATCCATTGTGTGGTTTTCACCAGAAAAGTTTCCAAGTGTCCATTTTTAAACCTTACACATATTCCTCTAAAATCAGTTGAACTACGAATTCCGATTTACTCACCTGTTATCAGGAGAGACCCCAGTGCTGCATCTTTTAGAGCAGCACAGACCGTGAAAAGTAATTCTAAGCGTACATACCTGTAACTTGTACTTCCTTCCATAGGAATCCATTATGTGTTTTTCACCAGCAAAGTTTCTAAGTGTCCAATTTTGAAACGTACAAATAGTCCTCTAAAATCAGCTGAAATACGAATTCCGATTTACTGACCTGTTATCAGGAGAGAACCCAGGGCTGCATCTTTTAGCCCAGCACTGACCCTTAAAAGTAATTCCAAGCATACTTACCAGTAACTTGTATTTCGTTCCATAGGAATCAATTGTGTGGTTTTCACCAGAAAAGATTTTAAGTGTCCATTTTTGAAACATACACATATTCCTCTAAAATCAGCCGAACTACGAATTTCAATTTACTCACCTGTTATCAGGAGAGAACCCAGTGCTCCATCTTTTAGAGCAGCACTGACCCTGAAAAGTAATTCTAAGCGTACTTACCAGTAACTTGTATTTCCTTCCATAGGAATCCATTGTGTGGTTTTCACCAGAAAAGTTTCCAAGTGTCCATTTTTGAAACTTACACATATTCCTCTAAAATCAGTTGAACTACGAATTCCGATTTACTCACCTGTTATCAGGAGAGACCCCAGTGCTGCATCTTTTAGAGCAGCACAGACCGTGAAAAGTAATTCTAAGCGTACATACCTGTAACTTGTACTTCCTTCCATAGGAATCCATTATGTGTTTTTCACCAGCAAAGTTTCTAATTGTCCAATTTTGAAACGTACAAATAGTCCTCTAAAATCAGCTGAAATACGAATTCCGATTTACTGACCTGTTATCAGGAGAGAACCCAGGGCTGCATCTTTTAGCCCAGCACTGACCCTTAAAAGTAATTCCAAGCATACTTACCAGTAACTTGTATTTCGTTCCATAGGAATCAATTGTGTGGTTTTCACCAGAAAAGATTTTAAGTGTCCATTTTTGAAACATACACATATTCCTCTAAAATCAGCCGAACTACGAATTTCAATTTACTCACCTGTTATCAGGAGAGAACCCAGTGCTCCATCTTTTAGCCCAGCACTGCCCCTGAAAAGTAATTCTAAGCGTACTTACCAGTAACTTGTATTTCTTTCCATAGGAATCCATTGTGTGGTTTTCACCAGAAAAGTTTCTAAGTGTCCATTTTTGAAACGTACAAATATTCCTCTAAAATCAGCCGAAAAACGAATTCCGATTTACTCACCTGTTATCAGGAGAAAACCCGGTGCTACATCTTTTAGAGCAGCACTGACCCTGAAAAGTAATTCTAAGCGTACTTACCAGTAACTTGTATTTCCTTCCATAGGAATCCATTGTGTGGTTTTCACCAGAAAAGTTTCCAAGTGTCCATTTTTAAACCTTACACATATTCCTCTAAAATCAGTTGAACTACGAATTCCGATTTACTCACCTGTTATCAGGAGAGACCCCAGTGCTGCATCTTTTAGAGCAGCACAGACCGTGAAAAGTAATTCTAAGCGTACATACCTGTAACTTGTACTTCCTTCCATAGGAATCCATTATGTGTTTTTCACCAGCAAAGTTTCTAAGTGTCCAATTTTGAAACGTACAAATAGTCCTCTAAAATCAGCTGAAATACGAATTCCGATTTACTGACCTGTTATCAGGAGAGAACCCAGGGCTGCATCTTTTAGCCCAGCACTGACCCTTAAAAGTAATTCCAAGCATACTTACCAGTAACTTGTATTTCGTTCCATAGGAATCAATTGTGTGGTTTTCACCAGAAAAGATTTTAAGTGTCCATTTTTGAAACATACACATATTCCTCTAAAATCAGCCGAACTACGAATTTCAATTTACTCACCTGTTATCAGGAGAGAACCCAGTGCTCCATCTTTTAGCCCAGCACTGCCCCTGAAAAGTAATTCTAAGCGTACTTACCAGTAACTTGTATTTCCTTCCATAGGAATCCATTGTGTGGTTTTCACCAGAAAAGTTTCTAAGTGTCCATTTTTGAAACGTACAAATATTCCTCTAAAATCAGCAGAAATACGAATTTCGATTTACTCACCTGTTATCAGGAGAAAACCCAGTGCTACATCTTTTAGAGCAGCACTGACCCTGAAAAGTAATTCTAAGCGTACTTACCAGTAACTTGTATTTCCTTCCATAGGAATCCATTGTGTGGTTTTCACCAGAAAAGTTTCCAAGTGTCCATTTTTGAAACGTACAAATATTCCGCTAAAATCAGCCGAACTATGAATTCTGATTTACTCACCTGTTATCAGGAATGAACTCAAGGCTGCATCTTTTAGCCCAGCACTGACCCTGAAATGTAATCCTAATCGTACTTACCAGTAACTTGTATTTCCTTCCATAGGAATCCATTGTGTGGTTTTCACCAGAAAAGTTTCCAAGTGCCCATTTTTGAAATGTACAAATATTCTTCTAAAATAAGCCGAACTACGAATTCTGATTTACTCACCTGTGATCAGGAGAGAAACCAGGGCTGCATCTTTAAGCCCTGCACTGACCCTGAAAAGTAATTCAAATCGTACCTACCAGTAACTTCTATTTCCTTCAATAGGAATCATTGTGTGGTTTTCACCAGAAAAGTTTCTGAGTGTCCATTTTTGAAACGTACAAACATTCCTCTTAAATCAGCCGAACAACGAATTCCGATTTACTCACCTGTTATCAGGAGAGGACCCAGTGCTGCATCTTTTAGCCCAGCACTGCCCCTGAAAAAAAATTCTAAGTGTACTTACCAGTAACTTGTATTTCCTTCCATAGGAATCCATTGTGTGGTTTTCACCAGAAGAGTTTCCAAGTGTCCATTTTTGAAACGTACAAATATTCCTCTAAAATCAGCCGAACTACGAATTCCGATTTACTCACCTGTTATCAGGAGAGGACCCAGTGCTGCATCTTTTAGCCCAGCACTGCCCCTGAAAAAAAATTCTAAGTGTACTTACCAGTAACTTGTATTTCCTTCCATAGGAATCCATTGTGTGGTTTTCACCAGAAGAGTTTCCAAGTGTCCATTTTTGAAACATACAAATATTCCTCTAAAATCAGTTGAACTACGAAATCCGATTTACTCACCTGTTATCAGGAGAGAACCCAGTGCTGCATCTTTTAGAGCAGCACTGACCCTGAAAAGTAATTCTAAGCGTACTTACCAGTAACTTGTACTTCCTTTCTTAGGAATCCATTGTGTGGTTTTGACCAGAAAAGTTTCCAAGTGTCCATTTTTGAAATGTACAAATATTCCTCTAAAATCAGCCAAACTACGAATTCCGATTTACTCACCTGTTATCAGGTGTAAACCCAGTGCTGCATCTTTTAGACCAGCACTGACCATGAAAAGTAATTCTAAGCGTACTTACCAGTAACTTGTACTTCCTTCCATAGGAATCCATTGTGTGGTTTTCACCAGAAAAGTTTCTAAGTGTCCATTTTTGAAACGTACAAATATTCCTCTAAAATCAGCCAAACTATTAATTCCGATTTACTCACCTGTCATCAGGAATGAACTCAAGGCTGCATCTTTTAGCCCAGCACTGACCCTGAAATGTAATCCTAATCGTACTTACCAGTAACTTGTACTTCCTTCCATAGGAATCCATTGTGTGGTTTTCACCAGAAAAGTTTCTAAGTGTCCATTTTTGAAACGTACAAATATTCCTCTAAAATCAGCCGAAATACGAATTCCGATTTACTCACCTGTTATCAGGAGAGAACCCAGGGCTGCGTCTTTTAACCCAGCACTGACCCTGAAAAGTAATTCTAAGCATACTTACCAGTAACTTGTATTTTCTTCCATAGGAATCCATTGTGTGGTTTTCACCAGAAAAGTTTCTAAGTGTCCATTTTTGAAACGTACAAATATTCCTCTAAAATCAGCCGACCTACGAATTCAAATTTACTCACCTGTTATCAGGAGAGAAACCAGTGCTGCATCTTTTAGATCAGCACTGACCCTGAAAAGTAATTCTAAGCGTACTTACCAGTAACTTGTATTTCCTTCCTTAGGAATCCATTGTGTGGTTTTCATCAGAAAAGTTTCCAAGTGTCCATTTCTGAAACGTACAAATATTCTTCTAAAATCAGCCGAACTATGCATTCTGATTTACTCACCTGTTATCAGGAATGAACTCAAGGCTGCATCTTTTAGCCCAGCACTGACCCTGAAATATAATCCTAATCGTACTTACCAGTAACTTGTATTTCCTTGAATAGGAATCCATTGTGTGGTTTTCACCAGAAAAGTTTCCAAGTGCCCATTTTTGAAATGTACAAATATTCTTCTAAAATAAGCCGAACTACGAATTCCGATTTACTCACCTGTGATCAGGAGAGAAACCAGGGCTGCATCTTTAAGCCCTGCACTGACCCTGAAAAGTAATTCAAATCGTACTTACCAGTAACTTGTATTTCCTTCAATAGGAATCATTGTGTGGTTTTCACCAGAAAAGTTTCTGAGTGTCCATTTTTGAAACGTACAAAAATTCCTCTAAAATCAGCCGAACAACAAATTCCGATTTACTCACCTGTTGTCAGGAGAGGACCCAGTGCTGCATCTTTTAGCCCAGCACTGACCCTGAAAAGTAATTCTAAGCATACTTACCAGTAACTTGTATTTCCTTCCATAGGAATCCATTGTGTGGTTTTCACCAGAAAAGTTTCTAAGTGTCCATTTTTGAAACGTACAAATATTCCTTTAAAATCAGCTGAACTACGAATTCCAATTTACTCACCTGTTATCAGGAGAGAACCCAGTGCTGCATCTTTTAGAGCAGCACTGACCCTGAAAAGTAATTCTAAGTGTACTTACCAGTAACTTGTATTTCCTTCCATAGGAATCCATTACGTGGTTTTCACCAGAAAAGTTTCCAAGTGTCCATTTTTGAAACGTACAAATATTCCTCTAAAATCAGCCAAACTATGAATTCTGATTTACTCACCTGTTATCAGGAATGAACTCAAGGCTGCATCTTTTAGCCCAGCACTGACCCTGAAATGTAATCCTAATCGTACTTACCAGTAACTTGTATTTCCTTCCATAGGAATCCATTGTGTGGTTTTCACCAGAAAAGTTTCCAAGTGCCCATTTTTGAAATGTACAAATATTCTTCTAAAATAAGCCGAACTACGAATTCTGATTTACTCACCTGTTATCAGGAGAGAAACCAGGGCTGCATCTTTAAGACCTGCACTGACCCTAAAAAGTAATTCAAATCGTACTTACCAGTAACTTGTATTTCATTCAATAGGAATCATTGTGTGGTTTTCACCAGAAAAGTTTCCAAGTGTCCATTTTTGAAATGTACAAATATTCCTCTAAAATCAGCCAAACTACGAATTCCGATTTACTCACCTGTTATCAGGAGAAAACCCAGTGCTACATCTTTTAGACCAGCACTGACCATGAAAAGTAATTTTAAGCGTACTTACCAGTAACTTGTACTTCCTTCCGTAGGAATCCATTGTGTGGTTTTCAACGGAAAAGTTTCTAAGTGTCCATTTTTGAAACGTACAAATATTCCTCTAAAATCAGCCGAAATACGAATTCCGATTTACTCACCTGTTATCAGGAGAGAACCCAGGGCTGCATCTTTTAACCCAGCACTGACCCTGAAAAGTAATTCTAAGCATACTTACCAGTAACTTGTATTTCCTTCCATAGGAATCCATTGTGTGGTTTTCACCAGAAAAGTTTCTAAGTGTCCATTTTTGAAACGTACAAATATTCCTCTAAATTCAGCCAAACTACGAATTCCAATTTACTCACCTGTTATCAGGAGAGAACCCAGTGCTGCATCTTTTAGAGCAGCACTGACCCTGAAAAGTAATTCTAAGCGTACTTACCAGTAACTTGTATTTCCTTCCATAGGAATCCATTGTGTGGTTTTCACCAGAAAAGTTTCCAAGTGTCCATTTTTGAAACGTACAAATATTCCTCTAAAATCAGCCGAACTATGAATTCTGATTTACTCACCTGTTATCAGGAATGAACTCAAGGCTGCATCTTTTAGCCCAGCACTGACCCTGAAATGTAATCCTAATCGTACTTACCAGTAACTTGTATTTCCTTCCATAGGAATCCATTGTATGGTTTTCACCAGAAAAGTTTCCAAGTGCCCATTTTTGAAATGTACAAATATTCTTCTAAAATAAGCCGAACTACAAATTCTGATTTACTGACCTGTTATTAGGAGAGAACCCAGTGCTGCATCTTTTAGAGCAGCACTGACCCTGAAAAGTAATTCTAAGCGTACTTACCAGTAACTTGTACTTCCTTTCTTAGGAATCCATTGTGTGGTTTTGACCAGAAAAGTTTCCAAGTGTCCATTTTTGAAATGTACAAATATTCCTTTAAAATCAGCCAAACTACGAATTCTGATTTACTCACCTGTTATCAGGAGAAAACCCAGTGCTGCATCTTTTAGACCAGCACTGACCATGAAAAGTAATTCTAAGCGTACTTACCAGTAACTTGTATTTCCTTCCATAGGAATCCATTGTGTGGTTTTCACCAGAAAAGTTTCTAAGTGTCCATTTTTGAAACGTACAAATATTCCTCTAAAATCAGCCAAACTACGAATTCCAATTTACTCACCTGTTATCAGGAGAGAACCCAGTGCTGCATCTTTTAGAGCAGCACTGACCTTGAAAAGTAATTCTAAGCGTACTTACCAGTAACTTGTATTTCCTTCCATAGGAATCCATTGTGTGGTTTTCATCAGAAGAGTTTCCAAGTGTCCATTTTTGAAACATACAAATATTCCTCTAAAATCAGTTGAACTACGAATTCCTATGTACTCACCTGTTATTAGGAGAGAACCCAGTGCTGCATCTTTTAGAGCAGCACTGACCCTGAAAAGTAATTCTAAGCGTACTTACCAGTAACTTGTACTTCCTTTCTTAGGAATCCATTGTGTGGTTTTGACCAGAAAAGTTTCCAAGTGTCCATTTTTGAAATGTACAAATATTCCTTTAAAATCAGCCAAACTACGAATTCTGATTTACTCACCTGTTATCAGGAGAAAACCCAGTGCTGCATCTTTTAGACCAGCACTGACCATGAAAAGTAATTCTAAGTGTACTTACCAGTAACTTGTACTTCCTTCCATAGGAATCCATTGTGTGGTTTTCACCAGAAAAGTTTCTAAGTGTCCACTTTTGAAACGTACAAATATTCCTCTAAAATCAGCCGAAATACGAATTCCGATTTACTCACCTGTTATCAGGACAGAACCCAGGGCTGCATCTTTTAACCCAGCACTGACCCTGAAAAGTAATTCTAAGCATACTTACCAGTAACTTGTATTTCCTTCCATAGGAATCCATTGTGTGGTTTTCACCAGAAAAGTTTCTAAGTGTCCATTTTTGAAATGTACAAATATTCCTCTAAAATCAGCCGAACTATGAATTCTGATTTACTCACCTGTTATCAGGAATGAACTCAAGGCTGCATCTTTTAGCCCAGCACTGACCCTGAAATGTAATCCTAATCGTACTTACCAGTAACTTGTACTTCCTTCCATAGGAATCCATTGTGTGGTTTTCACCAGAAAAGTTTCTGAGTATCCATTTTTGAAACGTACAAATATTCCTCTAAAATCAGCCGAACTACGAATTCTGATTTACTTACCTGTTATCAGGAGAGGACCCAGTGCTGCATCTTTTAGCCCAGCACTGACCCTGAAAAGTAATTCTAACCGTACTTACCAGTAACTTGTATTTCTTTCCATAGGAAACCATTGTGTGGTTTTCACCAGTAAAGTTTCTAAGTGTCCATTTTTGAAACGTACAAATATTCCTCTAAAATCAGCCGAACTACGAATTCCGATTTACTCACCTGTTATCAGGAGAGGACCCAGTGCTGCATCTTTTAGCCCAGCACTGCCCCTGAAAAGTAATTCTAAGTGTACTTACCAGTAACTTGTATTTCCTTCCATAGGAATCCATTGTGTGGTTTTCACCAGAAGAGTTTCCAAGTGTCTATTTTTGAAACATACAAATATTCCTCTAAAATCAGTTGAACTACGAATTCCGATTTACTCACCTGTTATCAGGAGAGAACCCAGTGCTGCATCTTTTAGAGCAGCACTGACCCTGAAAAGTAATTCTAAGCGTACTTACAAGTAACTTGTACTTCCTTTCTTAGGAATCCATTGTGTGGTTTTGACCAGAAAAGTTTCCAAGTGTCCATTTTTGAAATGTACAAATATTCCTCTAAAATCAGCCAAACTACGAATTCCGATTTACTCACCTGTTATCAGGAGAAAACCCAGTGCTGCATCTTTTAGACCAGCACTGACCATGAAAAGTAATTCTAAGCGTACTTACCAGTAACTTGTACTTCCTTCCATAGGAATCCATTGTGTGGTTTTCACCAGAAAAGTTTCTAAGTGTCCATTTTTGAAACGTTCAAATATTCCTCTAAAATCAGCCGAAATACAAATTCCGATTTACTCACCTGTTATCAGGAGAGAACCCAGGGCTTCGTCTTTTAACCCAGCACTGACCCTGAAAAGTAATTCTAAGCATACTTACCAGTAACTTGTATTTTCTTCCATAGGAATCCATTGTGTGGTTTTCACCAGAAAAGTTTCTAAGTGTCCATTTTTGAAACGTACAAATATTCCTCTAAAATCAGCTGAACTACGAATTCCAATTTACTCACTTGTTATCAGGAGAGAACCCAGTGCTGCATCTTTTAGATCAGCACTGACCCTGAAAAGTAATTCTAAGCGTACTTACCAGTAACTTGTATTTCCTTCCTTAGGAATCCATTGTGTGGTTTTCACCAGAAAAGTTTCCAAGTGTCCATTTTTTAAACGTACAAATATTCCTCTAAAATCAGCCGAACTATGCATTCTGATTTACTCACCTGTTATCAGGAATGAACTCAAGGCTGCATCTTTTAGCCTAGCACTGACCCTGAAATGTAATCCTAATCATACTTACCAGTAACTTGTACTTCCTTCCATAGGAATCCATTGTGTGGTTTTCACCAGAAAAGTTTCTAAGTGTCCATTTTTGAAACGTACAAATATTCCTCTAAAATCAGCCAAACTATTAATTCCGATTTACTCACCTGTCATCAGGAATGAACTCAAGGCTGCATCTTTTAGCCCAGCACTGACCCTGAAATGTAATCCTAATCGTACTTACCAGTAACTTGTACTTCCTTCCATAGGAATCCATTGTGTGGTTTTCACCAGAAAAGTTTCTAAGTGTCCATTTTTGAAACGTACAAATATTCCTCTAAAATCATCCGAAATACGAATTCCGATTTACTCACCTGTTATCAGGAGAGAACCCAGGGCTGCGTCTTTTAACCCAGCACTGACCCTGAAAAGTAATTCTAAGCATACTTACCAGTAACTTGTATTTTCTTCCATAGGAATCCATTGTGTGGTTTTCACCAGAAAAGTTTCTAAGTGTCCATTTTTTAAACGTACAAATATTCCTCTAAAATCAGCCGACCTACGAATTCAAATTTACTCACCTGTTATCAGGAGAGAAACCAGTGCTGCATCTTTTAGATCAGCACTGACCCTGAAAAGTAATTCTAAGCGTACTTACCAGTAACTTGTATTTCCTTCCTTAGGAATCCATTGTGTGGTTTTCATCAGAAAAGTTTCCAAGTGTCCATTTCTGAAACGTACAAATATTCTTCTAAAATCAGCCGAACTATGCATTCTGATTTACTCACCTGTTATCAGGAATGAACTCAAGGCTGCATCTTTTAGCCCAGCACTGACCCTGAAATATAATCCTAATCGTACTTACCAGTAACTTGTATTTCCTTCCATAGGAATCCATTGTGTGGTTTTCACCAGAAAAGTTTCCAAGTGCCCATTTTTGAAATGTACAAATATTCTTCTAAAATAAGCCGAACTACGAATTCCGATTTACTCACCTGTGATCAGGAGAGAAACCAGGGCTGCATCTTTAAGCCCTGCACTGACCCTGAAAAGTAATTCAAATCGTACTTACCAGTAACTTGTATTTCCTTCAATAGGAATCATTGTGTGGTTTTCACCAGAAAAGTTTCTGAGTGTCCATTTTTGAAACGTACAAATATTCCTCTAAAATCAGCCGAACAACAAATTCTGATTTACTCACCTGTTGTCAGGAGAGGACCCAGTGCTGCATCTTTTAGCCCAGCACTGACCCTGAAAAGTAATTCTAAGCATACTTACCAGTAACTTGTATTTCCTTCCATAGGAATCCATTGTGTGGTTTTCACCAGAAAAGTTTCTAAGTGTCCATTTTTGAAACGTACAAATATTCCTTTAAAATCAGCTGAACTACGAATTCCAATTTACTCACCTGTTATCAGGAGAGAACCCAGTGCTGCATCTTTTAGAGCAGCACTGACCCTGAAAAGTAATTCTAAGTGTACTTACCAGTAACTTGTATTTCCTTCCATAGGAATCCATTACGTGGTTTTCACCAGAAAAGTTTCCAAGTGTCCATTTTTGAAACGTACAAATATTCCTCTAAAATCAGCCAAACTATGAATTCTGATTTACTCACCTGTTATCAGGAATGAACTCAAGGCTGCATCTTTTAGCCCAGCACTGACCCTGAAATGTAATCCTAATCGTACTTACCAGTAACTTGTATTTCCTTCCATAGGAATCCATTGTGTGGTTTTCACCAGAAAAGTTTCCAAGTGCCCATTTTTGAAATGTACAAATATTCTTCTAAAATAAGCCGAACTACGAATTCTGATTTACTCACCTGTTATCAGGAGAGAAACCAGGGCTGCATCTTTAAGACCTGCACTGACCCTAAAAAGTAATTCAAATCGTACTTACCAGTAACTTGTATTTCATTCAATAGGAATCATTGTGTGGTTTTCACCAGAAAAGTTTCCAAGTGTCCATTTTTGAAATGTACAAATATTCCTCTAAAATCAGCCAAACTACGAATTCCGATTTACTCACCTGTTATCAGGAGAAAACCCAGTGCTACATCTTTTAGACCAGCACTGACCATGAAAAGTAATTTTAAGCGTACTTACCAGTAACTTGTACTTCCTTCCGTAGGAATCCATTGTGTGGTTTTCACCGGAAAAGTTTCTAAGTGTCCACTTTTGAAACGTACAAATATTCCTCTAAAATCAGCCGAAATACGAATTCCGATTTACTCACCTGTTATCAGGAGAGAACCCAGGGCTGCATCTTTTAACCCAGCACTGACCCTGAAAAGTAATTCTAAGCATACTTACCAGTAACTTGTATTTCCTTCCATAGGAATCCATTGTGTGGTTTTCACCAGAAAAGTTTCTAAGTGTCCATTTTTGAAACGTACAAATATTCCTCTAAATTCAGCCAAACTACGAATTCCAATTTACTCACCTGTTATCAGGAGAGAACCCAGTGCTGCATCTTTTAGAGCAGCACTGACCCTGAAAAGTAATTCTAAGCGTACTTACCAGTAACTTGTATTTCCTTCCATAGGAATCCATTGTGTGGTTTTCACCAGAAAAGTTTCCAAGTGTCCATTTTTGAAACGTACAAATATTCCTCTAAAATCAGCCGAACTATGAATTCTGATTTACTCACCTGTTATCAGGAATGAACTCAAGGCTGCATCTTTTAGCCCAGCACTGACCCTGAAATGTAATCCTAATCGTACTTACCAGTAACTTGTATTTCCTTCCATAGGAATCCATTGTATGGTTTTCACCAGAAAAGTTTCCAAGTGCCCATTTTTGAAATGTACAAATATTCTTCTAAAATAAGCCGAACTACAAATTCTGATTTACTGACCTGTTATTAGGAGAGAACCCAGTGCTGCATCTTTTAGAGCAGCACTGACCCTGAAAAGTAATTCTAA
The DNA here is from genome assembly GCF_964204655.1 of Triturus cristatus. Classification (NCBI taxonomy): domain Eukaryota; kingdom Metazoa; phylum Chordata; class Amphibia; order Caudata; family Salamandridae; genus Triturus; species Triturus cristatus. The sequence continues at coordinate 632,024 of NW_028187899.1, read as the reverse complement.
GCGTACTTACCAGTAACTTGTACTTCCTTTCTTAGGAATCCATTGTGTGGTTTTGACCAGAAAAGTTTCCAAGTGTCCATTTTTGAAATGTACAAATATTCCTTTAAAATCAGCCAAACTACGAATTCTGATTTACTCACCTGTTATCAGGAGAAAACCCAGTGCTGCATCTTTTAGACCAGCACTGACCATGAAAAGTAATTCTAAGCGTACTTACCAGTAACTTGTATTTCCTTCCATAGGAATCCATTGTGTGGTTTTCACCAGAAAAGTTTCTAAGTGTCCATTTTTGAAACGTACAAATATTCCTCTAAAATCAGCCAAACTACGAATTCCAATTTACTCACCTGTTATCAGGAGAGAACCCAGTGCTGCATCTTTTAGAGCAGCACTGACCTTGAAAAGTAATTCTAAGCGTACTTACCAGTAACTTGTATTTCCTTCCATAGGAATCCATTGTGTGGTTTTCATCAGAAGAGTTTCCAAGTGTCCATTTTTGAAACATACAAATATTCCTCTAAAATCAGTTGAAATACGAATTCCGATTTACTCACCTGTTATTAGGAGAGAACCCAGTGCTGCATCTTTTAGAGCAGCACTGACCCTGAAAAGTAATTCTAAGCGTACTTACCAGTAACTTGTACTTCCTTTCTTAGGAATCCATTGTGTGGTTTTGACCAGAAAAGTTTCCAAGTGTCCATTTTTGAAATGTACAAATATTCCTTTAAAATCAGCCAAACTACGAATTCTGATTTACTCACCTGTTATCAGGAGAAAACCCAGTGCTGCATCTTTTAGACCAGCACTGACCATGAAAAGTAATTCTAAGCGTACTTACCAGTAACTTGTACTTCCTTCCATAGGAATCCATTGTGTGGTTTTCACCAGAAAAGTTTCTAAGTGTCCACTTTTGAAACGTACAAATATTCCTCTAAAATCAGCCGAAATACGAATTCCGATTTACTCACCTGTTATCAGGAGAGAACCCAGGGCTGCATCTTTTAACCCAGCACTGACCCTGAAAAGTAATTCTAAGCATACTTACCAGTAACTTGTATTTCCTTCCATAGGAATCCATTGTGTGGTTTTCACCAGAAAAGTTTCTAAGTGTCCATTTTTGAAATGTACAAATATTCCTCTAAAATCAGCCGAACTATGAATTCTGATTTACTCACCTGTTATCAGGAATGAACTCAAGGCTGCATCTTTTAGCCCAGCACTGACCCTGAAATGTAATCCTAATCGTACTTACCAGTAACTTGTACTTCCTTCCATAGGAATCCATTGTGTGGTTTTCACCAGAAAAGTTTCTGAGTATCCATTTTTGAAACGTACAAATATTCCTCTAAAATCAGCCGAACTACGAATTCTGATTTACTTACCTGTTATCAGGAGAGGACCCAGTGCTGCATCTTTTAGCCCAGCACTGACCCTGAAAAGTAATTCTAACCGTACTTACCAGTAACTTGTATTTCTTTCCATAGGAAACCATTGTGTGGTTTTCACCAGTAAAGTTTCTAAGTGTCCATTTTTGAAACGTACAAATATTCCTCTAAAATCAGCCGAACTACGAATTCCGATTTACTCACCTGTTATCAGGAGAGGACCCAGTGCTGCATCTTTTAGCCCAGCACTGCCCCTGAAAAGTAATTCTAAGTGTACTTACCAGTAACTTGTATTTCCTTCCATAGGAATCCATTGTGTGGTTTTCACCAGAAGAGTTTCCAAGTGTCTATTTTTGAAACATACAAATATTCCTCTAAAATCAGTTGAACTACGAATTCCGATTTACTCACCTGTTATCAGGAGAGAACCCAGTGCTGCATCTTTTAGAGCAGCACTGACCCTGAAAAGTAATTCTAAGCGTACTTACAAGTAACTTGTACTTCCTTTCTTAGGAATCCATTGTGTGGTTTTGACCAGAAAAGTTTCCAAGTGTCCATTTTTGAAATGTACAAATATTCCTCTAAAATCAGCCAAACTACGAATTCCGATTTACTCACCTGTTATCAGGAGAAAACCCAGTGCTGCATCTTTTAGACCAGCACTGACCATGAAAAGTAATTCTAAGCGTACTTACCAGTAACTTGTACTTCCTTCCATAGGAATCCATTGTGTGGTTTTCACCAGAAAAGTTTCTAAGTGTCCATTTTTGAAACGTACAAATATTCCTCTAAAATCAGCCGAAATACGAATTCCGATTTACTCACCTGTTATCAGGAGAGAACCCAGGGCTTCGTCTTTTAACCCAGCACTGACCCTGAAAAGTAATTCTAAGCATACTTACCAGTAACTTGTATTTTCTTCCATAGGAATCCATTGTGTGGTTTTCACCAGAAAAGTTTCTAAGTGTCCATTTTTGAAACGTACAAATATTCCTCTAAAATCAGCTGAACTACGAATTCCAATTTACTCACTTGTTATCAGGAGAGAACCCAGTGCTGCATCTTTTAGATCAGCACTGACCCTGAAAAGTAATTCTAAGCGTACTTACCAGTAACTTGTATTTCCTTCCTTAGGAATCCATTGTGTGGTTTTCACCAGAAAAGTTTCCAAGTGTCCATTTTTTAAACGTACAAATATTCCTCTAAAATCAGCCGAACTATGCATTCTGATTTACTCACCTGTTATCAGGAATGAACTCAAGGCTGCATCTTTTAGCCTAGCACTGAGCCTGAAATGTAATCCTAATCATACTTACCAGTAACTTGTATTTCCTTCAAAAGGAATCCATTGTGTGGTTTTCACCAGAAAAGTTTCCAAGTGCCCATTTTAGAAATGTACAAATATTCTTCTAAAATAAGCCGAACTACGAATTCTGATTTACTCACCTGTGATCAGAAGAGAAACCAGGGCTGCATCTTTAAGCCCTGCACTGACCCTGAAAAGTAATTCAAATCGTACTTACCAGTAACTTGTATTTCCTTCAATAGGAATCATTGTGTGGTTTTCACCAGAAAAGTTTCTGAGTGTCCATTTTTGAAACGTACAAATATTCCTCTAAAATCAGCCGAACAACGAATTCCGATTTACTCACCTGTTGTCAGGAGAGGACCCAGTGCTGCATCTTTTAGCCCAGCACTGACCCTGAAAAGTAATTCTAAGCATACTTACCAGTAACTTGTATTTCCTTCCATAGGAATCCATTGTGTGGTTTTCACCAGAAAAGTTTCCAAGTGTCCATTTTTGAAACGTACAAATATTCCTCTAAAATCAGTTGAACTACGAATTCTGATTTACTCACCTGTTATCAGGAGAGAACCCAGTGCTGCATCTTTTAGAGCAGCACTGACCCTGAAAAGTAATTCTAAGCGTACTTACCAGTAACTTGTACTTCCTTTCTTAGGAATCCAGTGTGTGGTTTTGACCAGAAAAGTTTCCAAGTGTCCATTTTTGAAATGTACAAATATTCCTCTAAAATCAGCCAAACTACGAATCCCGATTTACTCACCTGTTATCAGGAGAAAACCCAGTGCTGCATCTTTTAGACCAGCACTGACCATGAAAAGTAATTCTAAGCGTACTTACCAGTAACTTGTACTTCCTTCAATAGGAATCATTGTGTGGTTTTCACCAGAAAAGTTTCTAAGTTTACATTTTTGAAACGTACAAATATTCCTCTAAAATCAGCCGAACTACGAATTCCAATTTACTCACCTGTTATCAGGAGAGAACCCAGTGCTGCATCTTTTAGATCAGCACTGACCCTGAAAAGTAATTCTAAGCGTACTTACCAGTAACTTGTATTTCCTTCCATAGGAATCCATTGTTTGGTTTTCACCAGAAAAATTTCCAAGTGTCCATTTCTGAAACGTACAAATATTTCTCTAAAATCAGCCGAACTATGCATTCTGATTTACTCACCTGTTATCAGGAATGAACTCAAGGCTGCATCTTTTAGCCCAGCACTGACCCTGAAATGTAATCCTAATCGTACTTACCAGTAACTTGTATTTCCTTCCATAGGAATCCATTGTGTGGTTTTCACCAGAAAAGTTTCCAAGTGTCCATTTTTGAAATGTACAAATATTCTTCTAAAATCAGCCGAACTACGAATTCTGATTTACTCACCTGTTATCAGGAGAGAAACCAGGGCTGCATCTTTAAGCCCTGAACTGACCCTGAAAAGTAATTTAAATCGTACTTACCAGTAACTTGTATTTCATTCAATAGGAATCATTGTGTGGTTTTCACCAGAAAAGTTTCTGAGTGTCCATTTTTGAAACGTACAAATATTCCTCTAAAATCAGCCGAACTACGAATTCCGATTTACTCACCTGTTATCAGGAGAGGACCCAGTGTTGCATCTTTTAGCCCAGCACTGACCCTGAAAAGTAATTCTAAGCGTACTTACCAGTAACTTGTATTTCCTTCCATAGGAATCCATTGTGTGGTTTTCACCAAGAAAAGTTTCTAAATGTCCATTTTTGAAACGTACAAATATTCCTCTAAAAACAGCCGAACTACGAATTCCGATTTAATCACCTGTTATCAGGAGAGGACCCAGTGCTGCATCTTTTAGCCCAGCACTGCCCCTGAAAAGTAATTTTAAGTGTACTTACCAGTAACTTGTATTTCCTTCCATAGGAATCCAATGTGTTGTTTTCACCAGAAGAGTTTCCAAGTGTCCATTTTTGAAACATACAAATATTCCTCTAAAATCAGTTGAAATATGAATTCTGATTTACTCACCTGTTATCAGGAGAGAACCCAGTGCTGCATCTTTTAGAGCAGCACTGACCCTGAAAAGTAATTCTAAGCATACTTACCAGCAACTTGTACTTCCGTTCTTAGGAATCCATTGTGTGGTTTTGACCAGAAAAGTTTCCAAGTGTCCATTTTTGAAATGCACAAATATTCCTCTAAAATCAGCCAAACTACGAATTCCGATTTACTCACCTGTTATCAGGAGAAAACCCAGTGCTGCATCTGTTAGACCAGCACTGACCATGAAAAGTAATTCTAAGCTTACTTACCAGTAACTTGTACTTCCTTCAATAGGAATCATTGTGTGGTTTTCACCAGAAAAGTTTCTGAGTGTCCATTTTTGAAACGTACAAATATTCCTCTAAAATCAGCCGAACAACGAATTCCGATTTAATCACCTGTTGTCAGGAGAGGACCCAGTGCTGCATCTTTTAGCCCAGCACTGACCCTGAAAAGTAATTCTAAGCATACTTACCAGTAACTTGTATTTCCTTCCATAGGAATCCATTGTGTGGTTTTCACCAGAAAAGTTTCTAAGTTTACATTTTTGAAACGTTCAAATATTCCTCTAAAATCAGCCGAACTACGAATTCCAATTTACTCACCTGTTATCAGGAGAGAACCCAGTGCTGCATCTTTTAGATCAGCACTGACCCTGAAAAGTAATTCTAAGCATACTTACCAGTAACTTGTATTTCCTTCCATAGGAATCCATTGTGTGGTTTTCACCAGAAAAGTTTCCAAGTGTTCATTTCTGAAACGTACAAATATTCCTCTAAAATCAGCCGAACTATGCATTCTGATTTACTCATCTGTCATCAGGAATAAACTCAAGGCTGCATCTTTTAGCCCAGCACTGACCCTGAAATGTAATCCTAATCGTACTTACCAGTAACTTGTATTTCCTTTCATAGGAATCCATTCTGTGGTTTTCACCAGAAAAGTTTCCAAGTGTCCATTTTTGAAATGTACAAATATTCTTCTAAAATAAGCCGAACTACGAATTCTGATTTACTCACCTGTTATCAGGAGAGAAACCAGGGCTGCATCTTTAAGCCCTGAACTGACCCTGAAAAGTAATTCAAATCATAATTACCAGTGACTTGTATTTCATTCAATAGGAATCATTGTGTGGTTTTCACCAGAAAAGTTTCTGAGTGTCCATTTTTGAAACGTACAAATATTCCTCTAAAATCAGCCGAACTACGAATTCCAATTTACTCACCTGTTATCAGGAGAGGACCCAGTGTTGCATCTTTTAGCCCAGCACTGACTCTGAAAAGTAATTCTAAGCGTACTTACCAGTAACTTCTATTTCCTTCCATAGGAATCCATTGTGTGGTTTTCACCAAGAAAAGTTTCTAAATGTCCATTTTTGAAATGTACAAATATTCCTCTAAAAACAGCCGAACTACGAATTCCGATTTACTCACCTGTTATCAGGAGAGGACCCAGTGCTGCATCTTTTAGCCCAGCACAGCCCCTGAAAAGTAATTCTAAGTGTACTTACCAGTAACTTGTATTTCCTTCCATAGGAATCCATTGTGTGGTTTTCACCAGAAAAGTTTCTAAGTGTCCATTTTTGAAATGTACAAATATTCCTCTAAAATCAGCCGAACTATGAATTATGATTTACTCACCTGTTATCAGGAATGAACTCAAGGCTGCATCTTTTAGCCCAGCACTGACCCTGAAATGTAATCCTAATCGTACTTACCAGTAACTTGTACTTCCTTCCATAGGAATCCATTGTGTGGTTTTCACCAGAAAAGTTTCTGAGTATCCATTTTTGAAACGTACAAATATTCCTCTAAAATCAGCCGAACTACGAATTCTGATTTACTTACCTGTTATCAGGAGAGGACCCAGTGCTGCATCTTTTAGCCCAGCACTGACCCTGAAAAGTAATTCTAAGCGTACTTACCAGTAACTTGTATTTCTTTCCATAGGAAACCATTGTGTGGTTTTCACCAGTAAAGTTTCTAAGTGTCCATTTTTGAAACGTACAAATATTCCTCTAAAATCAGCCGAACTACGAATTCCGATTTACTCACCTGTTATCAGGAGAGGACCCAGTGCTGCATCTTTTAGCCCAGCACTGCCCCTGAAAAGTAATTCTAAGTGTACTTACCAGTAACTTGTATTTCCTTCCATAGGAATCCATTGTGTGGTTTTCACCAGAAGAGTTTCCAAGTGTCCATTTTTGAAACATACAAATATTCCTCTAAAATCAGTTGAACTACGAATTCCGATTTACTCACCTGTTATCAGGAGAGAACCCAGTGCTGCATCTTTTAGAGCAGCACTGACCCTGAAAAGTAATTCTAAGCGTACTTACAAGTAACTTGTACTTCCTTTCTTAGGAATCCATTGTGTGGTTTTGACCAGAAAAGTTTCCAAGTGTCCATTTTTGAAATGTACAAATATTCCTCTAAAATCAGCCAAACTACGAATTCCGATTTACTCACCTGTTATCAGGAGAAAACCCAGTGCTGCATCTTTTAGACCAGCACTGACCATGAAAAGTAATTCTAAGCGTACTTACCAGTAACTTGTACTTCCTTCCATAGGAATCCATTGTGTGGTTTTCACCAGAAAAGTTTCTAAGTGTCCATTTTTGAAACGTACAAATATTCCTCTAAAATCAGCCGAAATACGAATTCCGATTTACTCACCTGTTATCAGGAGAGAACCCAGGGCTGCGTCTTTTAACCCAGCACTGACCCTGAAAAGTAATTCTAAGCATACTTACCAGTAACTTGTATTTTCTTCCATAGGAATCCATTGTGTGGTTTTCACCAGAAAAGTTTCTAAGTGTCCATTTTTGAAACGTACAAATATTCCTCTAAAATCAGCCGAACTACGAATTCCAATTTACTCACTTGTTATCAGGAGAGAACCCAGTGCTGCATCTTTTAGATCAGCACTGACCCTGAAAAGTAATTCTAAGCGTACTTACCAGTAACTTGTATTTCCTTCCTTAGGAATCCATTGTGTGGTTTTCACCAGAAAAGTTTCCAAGTGTCCATTTTTTAAACGTACAAATATTCCTCTAAAATCAGCCGAACTATGCATTCTGATTTACTCACCTGTTATCAGGAATGAACTCAAGGCTGCATCTTTTAGCCTAGCACTGACCCTGAAATGTAATCCTAATCATACTTACCAGTAACTTGTATTTCCTTCAATAGGAATCCATTGTGTGGTTTTCACCAGAAAAGTTTCCAAGTGCCCATTTTTGAAATGTACAAATATTCTTCTAAAATAAGCCGAACTACGAATTCTGATTTACACACCTGTGATCAGAAGAGAAACCAGGGCTGCATCTTTAAGCCCTGCACTGACCCTGAAAAGTAATTCAAATCGTACTTACCAGTAACTTGTATTTCCTTCAATAGGAATCATTCTGTGGTTTTCACCAGAAAAGTTTCTGAGTGTCCATTTTTGAAACGTACAAATATTCCTCTAAAATCAGCCAAACAACGAATTCCGATTTACTCACCTGTTGTCAGGAGAGGACCCAGTGCTGCATCTTTTAGCCCAGCACTGACCCTGAAAAGTAATTCTAAGCATACTTACCAGTAACTTGTATTTCCTTCCATAGGAATCCATTGTGTGGTTTTCACCAGAAAAGTTTCCAAGTGTCCATTTTTGAAACGTACAAATATTCCTCTAAAATCAGTTGAACTACGAATTCTGATTTACTCACCTGTTATCAGGAGAGAACCCAGTGCTGCATCTTTTAGAGCAGCACTGACCCTGAAAAGTAATTCTAAGCGTACTTACCAGTAACTTGTACTTCCTTTCTTAGGAATCCAGTGTGTGGTTTTGACCAGAAAAGTTTCCAAGTGTCCATTTTTGAAATGTACAAGTATTCCTCTAAAATCAGCCAAACTACGAATCCCGATTTACTCACCTGTTATCAGGAGAAAACCCAGTGCTGCATCTTTTAGATCAGCACTGACCCTGAAAAGTAATTCTAAGCGTACCTACCAGTAACTTGTATTTCCTTCCATAGGAATCCATTGTGTGGTTTTCACCAGAAAAATTTCCAAGTGTCCATTTCTGAAACGTACAAATATTCCTCTAAAATCAGCCGAACTATGCATTCTGATTTACTCACCTGTTATCAGGAATGAACTCAAGGCTGCATCTTTTAGCCCAGCACTGACCCTGAAATGTAATCCTAATCGTACTTACCAGTAACTTGTATTTCCTTCCATAGGAATCCATTGTGTGGTTTTCACCAGAAAAGTTTCCAAGTGTCCATTTTTGAAATGTACAAATATTCTTCTAAAATCAGCCGAACTACGAATTCTGATTTACTCACCTGTTATCAGGAGAGAAACCAGGGCTGCATCTTTAAGCCCTGAACTGACCCTGAAAAGTAATTTAAATCGTACTTACCAGTAACTTGTATTTCATTCAATAGGAATCATTGTGTGGTTTTCACCAGAAAAGTTTCTGAGTGTCCATTTTTGAAACGTACAAATATTCCTCTAAAATCAGCCAAACTACGAATTCCGATTTACTCACCTGTTATCAGGAGAGGACCCAGTGTTGCATCTTTTAGCCCAGCACTGACCCTGAAAAGTAATTCTAAGCGTACTTACCAGTAACTTGTATTTCCTTCCATAGGAATCCATTGTGTGGTTTTCACCAAGAAAAGTTTCTAAATGTCCATTTTTGAAACGTACAAATATTCCTCTAAAAACAGCCGAACTACGAATTCCGATTTAATCACCTGTTATCAGGAGAGGACCCAGTGCTGCATCTTTTAGCCCAGCACTGCCCCTGAAAAGTAATTTTAAGTGTACTTACCAGTAACTTGTATTTCCTTCCATAGGAATCCAATGTGTTGTTTTCACCAGAAGAGTTTCCAAGTGTCCATTTTTGAAACATACAAATATTCCTCTAAAATCAGTTGAAATATGAATTCTGATTTACTCACCTGTTATCAGGAGAGAACCCAGTGCTGCATCTTTTAGAGCAGCACTGACCCTGAAAAGTAATTCTAAGCATACTTACCAGCAACTTGTACTTCCGTTCTTAGGAATCCATTGTGTGGTTTTGACCAGAAAAGTTTCCAAGTGTCCATTTTTGAAATGCACAAATATTCCTCTAAAATCAGCCAAACTACGAATTCCGATTTACTCACCTGTTATCAGGAGAAAACCCAGTGCTGCATCTGTTAGACCAGCACTGACCATGAAAAGTAATTCTAAGCTTACTTACCAGTAACTTGTACTTCCTTCAATAGGAATCATTGTGTGGTTTTCACCAGAAAAGTTTCTGAGTGTCCATTTTTGAAACGTACAAATATTCCTCTAAAATCAGCCGAACAACGAATTCCGATTTAATCACCTGTTGTCAGGAGAGGACCCAGTGCTGCATCTTTTAGCCCAGCACTGACCCTGAAAAGTAATTCTAAGCATACTTACCAGTAACTTGTATTTCCTTCCATAGGAATCCATTGTGTGGTTTTCACCAGAAAAGTTTCTAAGTTTACATTTTTGAAACGTACAAATATTCCTCTAAAATCAGCCGAACTACGAATTCCAATTTACTCACCTGTTATCAGGAGAGAACCCAGTGCTGCATCTTTTAGATCAGCACTGACCCTGAAAAGTAATTCTAAGCATACTTACCAGTAACTTGTATTTCCTTCCATAGGAATCCATTGTGTGGTTTTCACCAGAAAAGTTTCCAAGTGTTCATTTCTGAAACGTACAAATATTCCTCTAAAATCAGCCGAACTATGCATTCTGATTTACTCATCTGTCATCAGGAATAAACTCAAGGCTGCATCTTTTAGCCCAGCACTGACCCTGAAATGTAATCCTAATCGTACTTACCAGTAACTTGTATTTCCTTTCATAGGAATCCATTCTGTGGTTTTCACCAGAAAAGTTTCCAAGTGTCCATTTTTGAAATGTACAAATATTCTTCTAAAATAAGCCGAACTACGAATTCTGATTTACTCACCTGTTATCAGGAGAGAAACCAGGGCTGCATCTTTAAGCCCTGAACTGACCCTGAAAAGTAATTCAAATCATAATTACCAGTGACTTGTATTTCATTCAATAGGAATCATTGTGTGGTTTTCACCAGAAAAGTTTCTGAGTGTCCATTTTTGAAACGTACAAATATTCCTCTAAAATCAGCCGAACTACGAATTCCAATTTACTCACCTGTTATCAGGAGAGGACCCAGTGTTGCATCTTTTAGCCCAGCACTGACTCTGAAAAGTAATTCTAAGCGTACTTACCAGTAACTTCTATTTCCTTCCATAGGAATCCATTGTGTGGTTTTCACCAAGAAAAGTTTCTAAATGTCCATTTTTGAAATGTACAAATATTCCTCTAAAAACAGCCGAACTACGAATTCCGATTTACTCACCTGTTATCAGGAGAGGACCCAGTGCTGCATCTTTTAGCCCAGCACAGCCCCTGAAAAGTAATTCTAAGTGTACTTACCAGTAACTTGTATTTCCTTCCATAGGAATCCATTGTGTGGTTTTCACCAGAAAAGTTTCTAAGTGTCCATTTTTGAAATGTACAAATATTCCTCTAAAATCAGCCGAACTATGAATTATGATTTACTCACCTGTTATCAGGAATGAACTCAAGGCTGCATCTTTTAGCCCAGCACTGACCCTGAAATGTAATCCTAATCGTACTTACCAGTAACTTGTACTTCCTTCCATAGGAATCCATTGTGTGGTTTTCACCAGAAAAGTTTCTGAGTATCCATTTTTGAAACGTACAAATATTCCTCTAAAATCAGCCGAACTACGAATTCTGATTTACTTACCTGTTATCAGGAGAGGACCCAGTGCTGCATCTTTTAGCCCAGCACTGACCCTGAAAAGTAATTCTAAGCGTACTTACCAGTAACTTGTATTTCTTTCCATAGGAAACCATTGTGTGGTTTTCACCAGTAAAGTTTCTAAGTGTCCATTTTTGAAACGTACAAATATTCCTCTAAAATCAGCCGAACTACGAATTCCGATTTACTCACCTGTTATCAGGAGAGGACCCAGTGCTGCATCTTTTAGCCCAGCACTGCCCCTGAAAAGTAATTCTAAGTGTACTTACCAGTAACTTGTATTTCCTTCCATAGGAATCCATTGTGTGGTTTTCACCAGAAGAGTTTCCAAGTGTCCATTTTTGAAACATACAAATATTCCTCTAAAATCAGTTGAACTACGAATTCCGATTTACTCACCTGTTATCAGGAGAGAACCCAGTGCTGCATCTTTTAGAGCAGCACTGACCCTGAAAAGTAATTCTAAGCGTACTTACAAGTAACTTGTACTTCCTTTCTTAGGAATCCATTGTGTGGTTTTGACCAGAAAAGTTTCCAAGTGTCCATTTTTGAAATGTACAAATATTCCTCTAAAATCAGCCAAACTACGAATTCCGATTTACTCACCTGTTATCAGGAGAAAACCCAGTGCTGCATCTTTTAGACCAGCACTGACCATGAAAAGTAATTCTAAGCGTACTTACCAGTAACTTGTACTTCCTTCCATAGGAATCCATTGTGTGGTTTTCACCAGAAAAGTTTCTAAGTGTCCATTTTTGAAACGTACAAATATTCCTCTAAAATCAGCCGAAATACGAATTCCGATTTACTCACCTGTTATCAGGAGAGAACCCAGGGCTGCGTCTTTTAACCCAGCACTGACCCTGAAAAGTAATTCTAAGCATACTTACCAGTAACTTGTATTTTCTTCCATAGGAATCCATTGTGTGGTTTTCACCAGAAAAGTTTCTAAGTGTCCATTTTTGAAACGTACAAATATTCCTCTAAAATCAGCCGAACTACGAATTCCAATTTACTCACTTGTTATCAGGAGAGAACCCAGTGCTGCATCTTTTAGATCAGCACTGACCCTGAAAAGTAATTCTAAGCGTACTTACCAGTAACTTGTATTTCCTTCCTTAGGAATCCATTGTGTGGTTTTCACCAGAAAAGTTTCCAAGTGTCCATTTTTTAAACGTACAAATATTCCTCTAAAATCAGCCGAACTATGCATTCTGATTTACTCACCTGTTATCAGGAATGAACTCAAGGCTGCATCTTTTAGCCTAGCACTGACCCTGAAATGTAATCCTAATCATACTTACCAGTAACTTGTATTTCCTTCAATAGGAATCCATTGTGTGGTTTTCACCAGAAAAGTTTCCAAGTGCCCATTTTTGAAATGTACAAATATTCTTCTAAAATAAGCCGAACTACGAATTCTGATTTACACACCTGTGATCAGAAGAGAAACCAGGGCTGCATCTTTAAGCCCTGCACTGACCCTGAAAAGTAATTCAAATCGTACTTACCAGTAACTTGTATTTCCTTCAATAGGAATCATTCTGTGGTTTTCACCAGAAAAGTTTCTGAGTGTCCATTTTTGAAACGTACAAATATTCCTCTAAAATCAGCCAAACAACGAATTCCGATTTACTCACCTGTTGTCAGGAGAGGACCCAGTGCTGCATCTTTTAGCCCAGCACTGACCCTGAAAAGTAATTCTAAGCATACTTACCAGTAACTTGTATTTCCTTCCATAGGAATCCATTGTGTGGTTTTCACCAGAAAAGTTTCCAAGTGTCCATTTTTGAAACGTACAAATATTCCTCTAAAATCAGTTGAACTACGAATTCTGATTTACTCACCTGTTATCAGGAGAGAACCCAGTGCTGCATCTTTTAGAGCAGCACTGACCCTGAAAAGTAATTCTAAGCGTACTTACCAGTAACTTGTACTTCCTTTCTTAGGAATCCAGTGTGTGGTTTTGACCAGAAAAGTTTCCAAGTGTCCATTTTTGAAATGTACAAGTATTCCTCTAAAATCAGCCAAACTACGAATCCCGATTTACTCACCTGTTATCAGGAGAAAACCCAGTGCTGCATCTTTTAGATCAGCACTGACCCTGAAAAGTAATTCTAAGCGTACCTACCAGTAACTTGTATTTCCTTCCATAGGAATCCATTGTGTGGTTTTCACCAGAAAAATTTCCAAGTGTCCATTTCTGAAACGTACAAATATTCCTCTAAAATCAGCCGAACTATGCATTCTGATTTACTCACCTGTTATCAGGAATGAACTCAAGGCTGCATCTTTTAGCCCAGCACTGACCCTGAAATGTAATCCTAATCGTACTTACCAGTAACTTGTATTTCCTTCCATAGGAATCCATTGTGTGGTTTTCACCAGAAAAGTTTCCAAGTGTCCATTTTTGAAATGTACAAATATTCTTCTAAAATCAGCCGAACTACGAATTCTGATTTACTCACCTGTTATCAGGAGAGAAACCAGGGCTGCATCTTTAAGCCCTGAACTGACCCTGAAAAGTAATTTAAATCGTACTTACCAGTAACTTGTATTTCATTCAATAGGAATCATTGTGTGGTTTTCACCAGAAAAGTTTCTGAGTGTCCATTTTTGAAACGTACAAATATTCCTCTAAAATCAGCCAAACTACGAATTCCGATTTACTCACCTGTTATCAGGAGAGGACCCAGTGTTGCATCTTTTAGCCCAGCACTGACCCTGAAAAGTAATTCTAAGCGTACTTACCAGTAACTTGTATTTCCTTCCATAGGAATCCATTGTGTGGTTTTCACCAAGAAAAGTTTCTAAATGTCCATTTTTGAAACGTACAAATATTCCTCTAAAAACAGCCGAACTACGAATTCCGATTTACTCACCTGTTATCAGGAGAGGACCCAGTGCTGCATCTTTTAGCCCAGCACTGCCCCTGAAAAGTAATTTTAAGTGTACTTACCAGTAACTTGTATTTCCTTCCATAGGAATCCAATGTGTTGTTTTCACCAGAAGAGTTTCCAAGTGTCCATTTTTGAAACATACAAATATTCCTCTAAAATCAGTTTATCTACGAATTCTGATTTACTCACCTGTTATCAGGAGAGAACCCAGTGCTGCATCTTTTAGAGCAGCACTGACCCTGAAAAGTAATTCTAAGCATACTTACCAGCAACTTGTACTTCCGTTCTTAGGAATCCATTGTGTGGTTTTGACCAGAAAAGTTTCCAAGTGTCCATTTTTGAAATGTACAAATATTCCTCTAAAATCAGCCAAACGACGAATTCCGATTTACTCACCTGTTATCAGGAGAAAACCCAGTGCTGCATCTTTTAGACCAGCACTGACCATGAAAAGTAATTCTAAGCGTACTTACCAGTAACTTGTATTTCCTTCCTTAGGAATCCATTGTGTGGTTTTCACCAGAAAAGTTTCCAAGTGTCCATTTTTTAAACGTACAAATATTCCTCTAAAATCAGCCGAACTATGCATTCTGATTTACTCACCTGTTATCAGGAATGAACTCAAGGCTGCATCTTTTAGCCTAGCACTGACCCTGAAATGTAATCCTAATCATACTTACCAGTAACTTGTATTTCCTTCAAAAGGAATCCATTGTGTGGTTTTCACCAGAAAAGTTTCCAAGTGCCCATTTTAGAAATGTACAAATATTCTTCTAAAATAAGCCGAACTACGAATTCTGATTTACTCACCTGTGATCAGAAGAGAAACCAGGGCTGCATCTTTAAGCCCTGCACTGACCCTGAAAAGTAATTCAAATCGTACTTACCAGTAACTTGTATTTCCTTCAATAGGAATCATTGTGTGGTTTTCACCAGAAAAGTTTCTGAGTGTCCATTTTTGAAACGTACAAATATTCCTCTAAAATCAGCCGAACAACGAATTCCGATTTACTCACCTGTTGTCAGGAGAGGACCCAGTGCTGCATCTTTTAGCCCAGCACTGACCCTGAAAAGTAATTCTAAGCATACTTACCAGTAACTTGTATTTCCTTCCATAGGAATCCATTGTGTGGTTTTCACCAGAAAAGTTTCCAAGTGTCCATTTTTGAAACGTACAAATATTCCTCTAAAATCAGTTGAACTACGAATTCTGATTTACTCACCTGTTATCAGGAGAGAACCCAGTGCTGCATCTTTTAGAGCAGCACTGACCCTGAAAAGTAATTCTAAGCGTACTTACCAGTAACTTGTACTTCCTTTCTTAGGAATCCAGTGTGTGGTTTTGACCAGAAAAGTTTCCAAGTGTCCATTTTTGAAATGTACAAATATTCCTCTAAAATCAGCCAAACTACGAATCCCGATTTACTCACCTGTTATCAGGAGAAAACCCAGTGCTGCATCTTTTAGACCAGCACTGACCATGAAAAGTAATTCTAAGCGTACTTACCAGTAACTTGTACTTCCTTCAATAGGAATCATTGTGTGGTTTTCACCAGAAAAGTTTCTAAGTTTACATTTTTGAAACGTACAAATATTCCTCTAAAATCAGCCGAACTACGAATTCCAATTTACTCACCTGTTATCAGGAGAGAACCCAGTGCTGCATCTTTTAGATCAGCACTGACCCTGAAAAGTAATTCTAAGCGTACTTACCAGTAACTTGTATTTCCTTCCATAGGAATCCATTGTTTGGTTTTCACCAGAAAAATTTCCAAGTGTCCATTTCTGAAACGTACAAATATTTCTCTAAAATCAGCTGAACTATGCATTCTGATTTACTCACCTGTTATCAGGAATGAACTCAAGGCTGCATCTTTTAGCCCAGCACTGACCCTGAAATGTAATCCTAATCGTACTTACCAGTAACTTGTATTTCCTTCCATAGGAATCCATTGTGTGGTTTTCACCAGAAAAGTTTCCAAGTGTCCATTTTTGAAATGTACAAATATTCTTCTAAAATCAGCCGAACTACGAATTCTGATTTACTCACCTGTTATCAGGAGAGAAACCAGGGCTGCATCTTTAAGCCCTGAACTGACCCTGAAAAGTAATTTAAATCGTACTTACCAGTAACTTGTATTTCATTCAATAGGAATCATTGTGTGGTTTTCACCAGAAAAGTTTCTGAGTGTCCATTTTTGAAACGTACAAATATTCCTCTAAAATCAGCCGAACTACGAATTCCGATTTACTCACCTGTTATCAGGAGAGGACCCAGTGTTGCATCTTTTAGCCCAGCACTGACCCTGAAAAGTAATTCTAAGCGTACTTACCAGTAACTTGTATTTCCTTCCATAGGAATCCATTGTGTGGTTTTCACCAAGAAAAGTTTCTAAATGTCCATTTTTGAAACGTACAAATATTCCTCTAAAAACAGCCGAACTACGAATTCCGATTTACTCACCTGTTATCAGGAGAGGACCCAGTGCTGCATCTTTTAGCCCAGCACTGCCCCTGAAAAGTAATTTTAAGTGTACTTACCAGTAACTTGTATTTCCTTCCATAGGAATCCAATGTGTTGTTTTCACCAGAAGAGTTTCCAAGTGTCCATTTTTGAAACATACAAATATTCCTCTAAAATCAGTTGAAATATGAATTCTGATTTACTCACCTGTTATCAGGAGAGAACCCAGTGCTGCATCTTTTAGAGCAGCACTGACCCTGAAAAGTAATTCTAAGCATACTTACCAGCAACTTGTACTTCCGTTCTTAGGAATCCATTGTGTGGTTTTGACCAGAAAAGTTTCCAAGTGTCCATTTTTGAAATGTACAAATATTCCTCTAAAATCAGCCAAACTACGAATTCCGATTTACTCACCTGTTATCAGGAGAAAACCCAGTGCTGCATCTGTTAGACCAGCACTGACCATGAAAAGTAATTCTAAGCTTACTTACCAGTAACTTGTACTTCCTTCAATAGGAATCATTGTGTGGTTTTCACCAGAAAAGTTTCTGAGTGTCCATTTTTGAAACGTACAAATATTCCTCTAAAATCAGCCGAACAACGAATTCCGATTTAATCACCTGTTGTCAGGAGAGGACCCAGTGCTGCATCTTTTAGCCCAGCACTGACCCTGAAAAGTAATTCTAAGCATACTTACCAGTAACTTGTATTTCCTTCCATAGGAATCCATTGTGTGGTTTTCACCAGAAAAGTTTCTAAGTTTACATTTTTGAAACGTACAAATATTCCTCTAAAATCAGCCGAACTACGAATTCCAATTTACTCACCTGTTATCAGGAGAGAACCCAGTGCTGCATCTTTTAGATCAGCACTGACCCTGAAAAGTAATTCTAAGCATACTTACCAGTAACTTGTATTTCCTTCCATAGGAATCCATTGTGTGGTTTTCACCAGAAAAGTTTCCAAGTGTCCATTTCTGAAACGTACAAATATTCCTCTAAAATCAGCCGAACTATGCATTCTGATTTACTCATCTGTCATCAGGAATAAACTCAAGGCTGCATCTTTTAGCCCAGCACTGAGCCTGAAATGTAATCCTAATCGTACTTACCAGTAACTTGTATTTCCTTTCATAGGAATCCATTCTGTGGTTTTCACCAGAAAAGTTTCCAAGTGTCCATTTTTGAAATGTACAAATATTCTTCTAAAATAAGCCGAACTACGAATTCTGATTTACTCACCTGTTATCAGGAGAGAAACCAGGGCTGCATCTTTAAGCCCTGAACTGACCCTGAAAAGTAATTCAAATCGTAATTACCAGTGACTTGTATTTCATTCAATAGGAATCATTGTGTGGTTTTCACCAGAAAAGTTTCTGAGTGTCCATTTTTGAAACGTACAAATATTCCTCTAAAATCAGCCGAACTACGAATTCCAATTTACTCACCTGTTATCAGGAGAGGACCCAGTGTTGCATCTTTTAGCCCAGCACTGACTCTGAAAAGTAATTCTAAGCGTACTTACCAGTAACTTCTATTTCCTTCCATAGGAATCCATTGTGTGGTTTTCACCAAGAAAAGTTTCTAAATGTCCATTTTTGAAATGTACAAATATTCCTCTAAAAACAGCCGAACTACGAATTCCGATTTACTCACCTGTTATCAGGAGAGGACCCAGTGCTGCATCTTTTAGCCCAGCACAGCCCCTGAAAAGTAATTCTAAGTGTACTTACCAGTAACTTGTATTTCCTTCCATAGGAATCCATTGTGTGGTTTTCACCAGAAAAGTTTCTAAGTGTCCATTTTTGAAATGTACAAATATTCCTCTAAAATCAGCCGAACTATGAATTATGATTTACTCACCTGTTATCAGGAATGAACTCAAGGCTGCATCTTTTAGCCCAGCACTGACCCTGAAATGTAATCCTAATCGTACTTACCAGTAACTTGTACTTCCTTCCATAGGAATCCATTGTGTGGTTTTCACCAGAAAAGTTTCTGAGTATCCATTTTTGAAACGTACAAATATTCCTCTAAAATCAGCCGAACTACGAATTCTGATTTACTTACCTGTTATCAGGAGAGGACCCAGTGCTGCATCTTTTAGCCCAGCACTGACCCTGAAAAGTAATTCTAAGCGTACTTACCAGTAACTTGTATTTCTTTCCATAGGAAACCATTGTGTGGTTTTCACCAGTAAAGTTTCTAAGTGTCCATTTTTGAAACGTACAAATATTCCTCTAAAATCAGCCGAACTACGAATTCCGATTTACTCACCTGTTATCAGGAGAGGACCCAGTGCTGCATCTTTTAGCCCAGCACTGCCCCTGAAAAGTAATTCTAAGTGTACTTACCAGTAACTTGTATTTCCTTCCATAGGAATCCATTGTGTGGTTTTCACCAGAAGAGTTTCCAAGTGTCCATTTTTGAAACATACAAATATTCCTCTAAAATCAGTTGAACTACGAATTCCGATTTACTCACCTGTTATCAGGAGAGAACCCAGTGCTGCATCTTTTAGAGCAGCACTGACCCTGAAAAGTAATTCTAAGCGTACTTACAAGTAACTTGTACTTCCTTTCTTAGGAATCCATTGTGTGGTTTTGACCAGAAAAGTTTCCAAGTGTCCATTTTTGAAATGTACAAATATTCCTCTAAAATCAGCCAAACTACGAATTCCGATTTACTCACCTGTTATCAGGAGAAAACCCAGTGCTGCATCTTTTAGACCAGCACTGACCATGAAAAGTAATTCTAAGCGTACTTACCAGTAACTTGTACTTCCTTCCATAGGAATCCATTGTGTGGTTTTCACCAGAAAAGTTTCTAAGTGTCCATTTTTGAAACGTACAAATATTCCTCTAAAATCAGCCGAAATACGAATTCCGATTTACTCACCTGTTATCAGGAGAGAACCCAGGGCTGCGTCTTTTAACCCAGCACTGACCCTGAAAAGTAATTCTAAGCATACTTACCAGTAACTTGTATTTTCTTCCATAGGAATCCATTGTGTGGTTTTCACCAGAAAAGTTTCTAAGTGTCCATTTTTGAAACGTACAAATATTCCTCTAAAATCAGCCGAACTACGAATTCCAATTTACTCACTTGTTATCAGGAGAGAACCCAGTGCTGCATCTTTTAGATCAGCACTGACCCTGAAAAGTAATTCTAAGCGTACTTACCAGTAACTTGTATTTCCTTCCTTAGGAATCCATTGTGTGGTTTTCACCAGAAAAGTTTCCAAGTGTCCATTTTTTAAACGTACAAATATTCCTCTAAAATCAGCCGAACTATGCATTCTGATTTACTCACCTGTTATCAGGAATGAACTCAAGGCTGCATCTTTTAGCCTAGCACTGACCCTGAAATGTAATCCTAATCATACTTACCAGTAACTTGTATTTCCTTCAATAGGAATCCATTGTGTGGTTTTCACCAGAAAAGTTTCCAAGTGCCCATTTTTGAAATGTACAAATATTCTTCTAAAATAAGCCGAACTACGAATTCTGATTTACACACCTGTGATCAGAAGAGAAACCAGGGCTGCATCTTTAAGCCCTGCACTGACCCTGAAAAGTAATTCAAATCGTACTTACCAGTAACTTGTATTTCCTTCAATAGGAATCATTCTGTGGTTTTCACCAGAAAAGTTTCTGAGTGTCCATTTTTGAAACGTACAAATATTCCTCTAAAATCAGCCAAACAACGAATTCCGATTTACTCACCTGTTGTCAGGAGAGGACCCAGTGCTGCATCTTTTAGCCCAGCACTGACCCTGAAAAGTAATTCTAAGCATACTTACCAGTAACTTGTATTTCCTTCCATAGGAATCCATTGTGTGGTTTTCACCAGAAAAGTTTCCAAGTGTCCATTTTTGAAACGTACAAATATTCCTCTAAAATCAGTTGAACTACGAATTCTGATTTACTCACCTGTTATCAGGAGAGAACCCAGTGCTGCATCTTTTAGAGCAGCACTGACCCTGAAAAGTAATTCTAAGCGTACTTACCAGTAACTTGTACTTCCTTTCTTAGGAATCCAGTGTGTGGTTTTGACCAGAAAAGTTTCCAAGTGTCCATTTTTGAAATGTACAAATATTCCTCTAAAATCAGCCAAACTACGAATCCCGATTTACTCACCTGT
Organism: Triturus cristatus; assembly: GCF_964204655.1. Classification (NCBI taxonomy): domain Eukaryota; kingdom Metazoa; phylum Chordata; class Amphibia; order Caudata; family Salamandridae; genus Triturus; species Triturus cristatus. Next base: position 610,983 of record NW_028187899.1, on the reverse strand, counting down.
TATCAGGAGAAAACCCAGTGCTGCATCTTTTAGATCAGCACTGACCCTGAAAAGTAATTCTAAGCGTACCTACCAGTAACTTGTATTTCCTTCCATAGGAATCCATTGTGTGGTTTTCACCAGAAAAATTTCCAAGTGTCCATTTCTGAAACGTACAAATATTCCTCTAAAATCAGCCGAACTATGCATTCTGATTTACTCACCTGTTATCAGGAATGAACTCAAGGCTGCATCTTTTAGCCCAGCACTGACCCTGAAATGTAATCCTAATCGTACTTACCAGTAACTTGTATTTCCTTCCATAGGAATCCATTGTGTGGTTTTCACCAGAAAAGTTTCCAAGTGTCCATTTTTGAAATGTACAAATATTCTTCTAAAATCAGCCGAACTACGAATTCTGATTTACTCACCTGTTATCAGGAGAGAAACCAGGGCTGCATCTTTAAGCCCTGAACTGACCCTGAAAAGTAATTTAAATCGTACTTACCAGTAACTTGTATTTCATTCAATAGGAATCATTGTGTGGTTTTCACCAGAAAAGTTTCTGAGTGTCCATTTTTGAAACGTACAAATATTCCTCTAAAATCAGCCGAACTACGAATTCCGATTTACTCACCTGTTATCAGGAGAGGACCCAGTGTTGCATCTTTTAGCCCAGCACTGACCCTGAAAAGTAATTCTAAGCGTACTTACCAGTAACTTGTATTTCCTTCCATAGGAATCCATTGTGTGGTTTTCACCAAGAAAAGTTTCTAAATGTCCATTTTTGAAACGTACAAATATTCCTCTAAAAACAGCCGAACTACGAATTCCGATTTACTCACCTGTTATCAGGAGAGGACCCAGTGCTGCATCTTTTAGCCCAGCACTGCCCCTGAAAAGTAATTTTAAGTGTACTTACCAGTAACTTGTATTTCCTTCCATAGGAATCCAATGTGTTGTTTTCACCAGAAGAGTTTCCAAGTGTCCATTTTTGAAACATACAAATATTCCTCTAAAATCAGTTTATCTACGAATTCTGATTTACTCACCTGTTATCAGGAGAGAACCCAGTGCTGCATCTTTTAGAGCAGCACTGACCCTGAAAAGTAATTCTAAGCATACTTACCAGCAACTTGTACTTCCGTTCTTAGGAATCCATTGTGTGGTTTTGACCAGAAAAGTTTCCAAGTGTCCATTTTTGAAATGTACAAATATTCCTCTAAAATCAGCCAAACTACGAATTCCGATTTACTCACCTGTTATCAGGAGAAAACCCAGTGCTGCATCTTTTAGACCAGCACTGACCATGAAAAGTAAATCTAAGCTTACTTACCAGTAACTTGTACTTCCTTCAATAGGAATCATTGTGTGGTTTTCACCAGAAAAGTTTCTGAGTGTCCATTTTTGAAACGTACAAATATTCCTCTAAAATCAGCCGAACAACGAATTCCGATTTAATCACCTGTTGTCAGGAGAGGACCCAGTGCTGCATCTTTTAGCCCAGCACTGACACTGAAAAATAATTCTAAGCATACTTACCAGTAACTTGTATTTCCTTCCATAGGAATCCATTGTGTGGTTTTCACCAGAAAAGTTTCTAAGTTTACATTTTTGAAACGTACAAATATTCCTCTAAAATCAGCCGAACTACGAATTCCAATTTACTCACCTGTTATCAGGAGAGAACCCAGTGCTGCATCTTTTAGATCAGCACTGACCCTGAAAAGTAATTCTAAGCATACTTACCAGTAACTTGTATTTCCTTCCATAGGAATCCATTGTGTGGTTTTCACCAGAAAAGTTTCCAAGTGTCCATTTCTGAAACGTACAAATATTCCTCTAAAATCAGCCGAACTATGCATTCTGATTTACTCATCTGTCATCAGGAATAAACTCAAGGCTGCATCTTTTAGCCCAGCACTGACCCTGAAATGTAATCCTAATCGTACTTACCAGTAACTTGTATTTCCTTTCATAGGAATCCATTCTGTGGTTTTCACCAGAAAAGTTTCCAAGTGTCCATTTTTGAAATGTACAAATATTCTTCTAAAATAAGCCGAACTACGAATTCTGATTTACTCACCTGTTATCAGGAGAGGACCCAGTGCTGCATCTTTTAGCCCAGCACTGCCCCTGAAAAGTAATTCTAAGTGTACTTACCAGTAACTTGTATTTCCTTCCATAGGAATCCATTGTGTGGTTTTCACCAGAAGAGTTTCCAAGTGTCCATTTTTGAAACATACAAATATTCCTCTAAAATCAGTTGAACTATGAATTCCGATTTACTCACCTGTTATCAGGAGAGAACCCAGTGCTGCATCTTTTAGAGCAGCACTGACCCTGAAAAGTAATTCTAAGCGTACTTACAAGTAACTTGTACTTCCTTTCTTAGGAATCCATTGTGTGGTTTTGACCAGAAAAGTTTCCAAGTGTCCATTTTTGAAATGTACAAATATTCCTCTAAAATCAGCCAAACTACGAATTCCGATTTTCTCACCTGTTATCAGGAGAAAACCCAGTGCTACATCTTTTAGACCAGCACTGACCATGAAAAGTAATTCTAAGCGTACTTACCAGTAACTTGTACTTCCTTCCATAGGAATCCATTGTGTGGTTTTCACCAGAAAAGTTTCTAAGTGTCCATTTTTGAAACGTACAAATATTCCTCTAAAATCAGCCGAAATACGAATTCCGATTTACTCACCTGTTATCAGGAGAGAACCCAGGGCTGCGTCTTTTAACCCAGCACTGACCCTGAAAAGTAATTCTAAGCATACTTACCAGTAACTTGTATTTTCTTCCATAGGAATCCATTGTGTGGTTTTCACCAGAAAAGTTTCTAAGTGTCCATTTTTGAAACGTACAAATATTCCTCTAAAATCAGCCGAACTACGAATTCCAATTTACTCACTTGTTATCAGGAGAGAACCCAGTGCTGCATCTTTTAGATCAGCACTGACCCTGAAAAGTAATTCTAAGCGTACTTACCAGTAACTTGTATTTCCTTCCTTAGGAATCCATTGTGTGGTTTTCACCAGAAAAGTTTCCAAGTGTCCATTTTTTAAACGTACAAATATTCCTCTAAAATCAGCCGAACTATGCATTCTGATTTACTCACCTGTTATCAGGAATGAACTCAGGGCTGCATCTTTTAGCCTAGCACTGACCCTGAAATGTAATCCTAATCATACTTACCAGTAACTTGTATTTCCTTCAATAGGAATCCATTGTGTGGTTTTCACCAGAAAAGTTTCCAAGTGCCCATTTTTGAAATGTACAAATATTCTTCTAAAATAAGCCGAACTATGAATTCTGATTTACTCACCTGTGATCAGAAGAGAAACCAGGGCTGCATCTTTAAGCCCTGCACTGACCCTGAAAAGTAATTCAAATCGTACTTACCAGTAACTTGTATTTCCTTCAATAGGAATCATTGTGTGGTTTTCACCAGAAAAGTTTCTGAGTGTCCATTTTTGAAACGTACAAGTATTCCTCTAAAATCAGCCGAACAACGAATTCCGATTTACTCACCTGTTGTCAGGAGAGGACCCAGTGCTGCATCTTTTAGCCCAGCACTGACCCTGAAAAGTAATTCTAAGCATACTTACCAGTAACTTGTATTTCCTTCCATAGGAATCCATTGTGTGGTTTTCACCAGAAAAGTTTCCAAGTGTCCATTTTTGAAACGTACAAATATTCCTCTAAAATCAGTTGAACTACGAATTCTGATTTACTCACCTGTTATCAGGAGAGAACCCAGTGCTGCATCTTTTAGAGCAGCACTGACCCTGAAAAGTAATTCTAAGCGTACTTACCAGTAACTTGTACTTCCTTTCTTAGGAATCCAGTGTGTGGTTTTGACCAGAAAAGTTTCCAAATGTCCATTTTTGAAATGTACAAATATTCCTCTAAAATCAGCCAAACTACGAATCCCGATTTACTCACCTGTTATCAGGAGAAAACCCAGTGCTGCATCTTTTAGACCAGCACTGACCATGAAAAGTAATTCTAAGCGTACTTACCAGTAACTTGTACTTCCTTCAATAGGAATCATTGTGTGGTTTTCACCAGAAAAGTTTCTAAGTTTACATTTTTGAAACGTACAAATATTCCTCTAAAATCAGCCGAACTACGAATTCCAATTTACTCACCTGTTATCAGGAGAGAACCCAGTGCTGCATCTTTTAGATCAGCACTGACCCTGAAAAGTAATTCTAAGCGTACTTACCAGTAACTTGTATTTCCTTCCATAGGAATCCATTGTGTGGTTTTCACCAGAAAAATTTCCAAGTGTCCATTTCTGAAACGTACAAATATTCCTCTAAAATCAGCCGAACTATGCATTCTGATTTACTCACCTGTTATCAGGAATGAACTCAAGGCTGCATCTTTTAGCCCAGCACTGACCCTGAAATGTAATCCTAATCGTACTTACCAGTAACTTGTATTTCCTTCCATAGGAATCCATTGTGTGGTTTTCACCAGAAAAGTTTCCAAGTGTCCATTTTTGAAATGTACAAATATTCTTCTAAAATCAGCCGAACTACGAATTCTGATTTACTCACCTGTTATCAGGAGAGAAACCAGGGCTGCATCTTTAAGCCCTGAACTGACCCTGAAAAGTAATTTAAATCCTACTTACCAGTAACTTGTATTTCATTCAATAGGAATCATTGTGTGGTTTTCACCAGAAAAGTTTCTGAGTGTCCATTTTTGAAACGTACAAATATTCCTCTAAAATCAGCCGAACTACGAATTCCGATTTACTCACCTGTTATCAGGAGAGGACCCAGTGTTGCATCTTTTAGCCCAGCACTGACCCTGAAAAGTAATTCTAAGCGTACTTACCAGTAACTTGTATTTCCTTCCATAGGAATCCATTGTGTGGTTTTCACCAAGAAAAGTTTCTAAATGTCCATTTTTGAAACGTACAAATATTCCTCTAAAAACAGCCGAACTACGAATTCCGATTTACTCACCTGTTATCAGGAGAGGACCCAGTGCTGCATCTTTTAGCCCAGCACTGCCCCTGAAAAGTAATTTTAAGTGTACTTACCAGTAACTTGTATTTCCTTCCATAGGAATCCAATGTGTTGTTTTCACCAGAAGAGTTTCCAAGTGTCCATTTTTGAAACATACAAATATTCCTCTAAAATCAGTTGAAATATGAATTCTGATTTTCTCACCTGTTATCAGGAGAGAACCCAGTGCTGCATCTTTTAGAGCAGCACTGACCCTGAAAAGTAATTCTAAGCATACTTACCAGCAACTTGTACTTCCGTTCTTAGGAATCCATTGTGTGGTTTTGACCAGAAAAGTTTCCAAGTGTCCATTTTTGAAATGTACAAATATTCCTCTAAAATCAGCCAAACTACGAATTCCGATTTACTCACCTGTTATCAGGAGAAAACCCAGTGCTGCATCTGTTAGACCAGCACTGACCATGAAAAGTAATTCTAAGCTTACTTACCAGTAACTTGTACTTCCTTCAATAGGAATCATTGTGTGGTTTTCACCAGAAAAGTTTCTGAGTGTCCATTTTTGAAACGTACAAATATTCCTCTAAAATCAGCCGAACAACGAATTCCGATTTAATCACCTGTTGTCAGGAGAGGACCCAGTGCTGCATCTTTTAGCCCAGCACTGACCCTGAAAAGTAATTCTAAGCATACTTACCAGTAACTTGTATTTCCTTCCATAGGAATCCATTGTGTGGTTTTCACCAGAAAAGTTTCTAAGTTTACATTTTTGAAACGTACAAATATTCCTCTAAAATCAGCCGAACTACGAATTCCAATTTACTCACCTGTTATCTTGAGAGAACCCAGTGCTGCATCTTTTAGATCAGCACTGACCCTGAAAAGTAATTCTAAGCATACTTACCAGTAACTTGTATTTCCTTCCGTAGGAATCCATTGTGTGGTTTTCACCAGAAAAGTTTCCAAGTGTCCATTTCTGAAACGTACAAATATTCCTCTAAAATCAGCCGAACTATGCATTCTGATTTACTCATCTGTCATCAGGAATAAACTCAAGGTTGCATCTTTTAGCCCAGCACTGACCCTGAAATGTAATCCTAATCGTACTTACCAGTAACTTGTATTTCCTTTCATAGGAATCCATTCTGTGGTTTTCACCAGAAAAGTTTCCAAGTGTCCATTTTTGAAATGTACAAATATTCTTCTAAAATAAGCCGAACTACGAATTCTGATTTACTCACCTGTTATCAGGAGAGAAACAAGGGCTGCATCTTTAAGCCCTGAACTGACCCTGAAAAGTAATTCAAATCGTAATTACCAGTGACTTGTATTTCATTCAATAGGAATCATTGTGTGGTTTTCACCAGAAAAGTTTCTGAGTGTCCATTTTTGAAACGTACAAATATTCCTCTAAAATCAGCCGAACTACGAATTCCAATTTACTCACCTGTTATCAGGAGAGGACCCAGTGTTGCATCTTTTAGCCCAGCACTGACTCTGAAAAGTAATTCTAAGCGTACTTACCAGTAACTTCTATTTCCTTCCATAGGAATCCATTGTGTGGTTTTCACCAAGAAAAGTTTCTAAATGTCCATTTTTGAAATGTACAAATATTCCTCTAAAAACAGCCGAACTACGAATTCCGATTTACTCACCTGTTATCAGGAGAGGACCCAGTGCTGCATCTTTTAGCCCAGCACAGCCCCTGAAAAGTAATTCTAAGTGTACTTACCAGTAACTTGTATTTCCTTCTATAGGAATCCATTGTGTTGTTTTCACCAGAAGAGTTTCCAAGTGTCCATTTTTGAAACATACAACTATTCCTCTAAAAGCAGTTGAACTACGAATTCTGATTTACTCACCTGTTATCAGGAGAGAACCCAGTGCTGCATCTTTTAGAGCAGCACTGACCCTGAAAAGTAATTCTAAGCGTACTTACCAGTAACTTGTACTTCCGTTCTTAGGAATCCATTGTGTGGTTTTGACCAGAAAAGTTTCCAAGTGTCCATTTTTGAAACGTACAAATATTCCTCTAAAATCAGCCGAACAACGAATTCCGATTTAATCACCTGTTGTCAGGAGAGGACCCAGTGCTGCATCTTTTAGCCCAGCACTGACCCTGAAAAGTAATTCTAAGCATACTTACCAGTAACTTGTATTTCCTTCCATAGGAATCCATTGTGTGGTTTTCACCAGAAAAGTTTCTAAGTTTACATTTTTGACACGTACAAATATTCCTCTAAAATCAGCCGAACTACGAATTCCAATTTACTCACCTGTTATCAGGAGAGAACCCAGTGCTGCATCTTTTAGATCAGCACTGACCCTGAAAAGTAATTCTAAGCGTACTTACCAGTAACTTGTATTTCCTTCCATAGGAATCCATTGTGTGGTTTTCACCAGAAAAGTTTCCAAGTGTCCATTTCTGAAACGTACAAATATTCCTCTAAAATCAGCCGATCTATGCATTCTGATTTACTCATCTGTTATCTGGAATAAACTCAAGGCTGCATCTTTTAGCCCAGCACTGACCCTGAAATGTAATCCTAATCGTACTTACCAGTAACTTGTATTTCCTTCCATAGGAATCCATTCTGTGGTTTTCACCAGAAAAGTTTCCAAGTGTCCATTTTTGAAATGTACAAATATTCTTCTAAAATCAGCCGAACTACGAATTCTGATTTACTCACCTGTTATCAGGAGAGAAACCAGGGCTGCATCTTTAAGCCCTGAACTGACCCTGAAAAGTAATTCAAATCGTACTTACCAGTAACTTGTATTTCATTCAATAGGAATCATTGTGTGGTTTTCACCAGAAAAGTTTCTGAGTGTCCATTTTTGAAACGTACAAATATTCCTCTAAAATCAGCCGAACTACGAATTCCAATTTACTCACCTGTTATCAGGAGAGAACCCAGTGCTGCATCTTTTAGCCCAGCACTGCCCCTGAAAAGTAATTCTAAGTGTACTTACCAGTAACTTGTATTTCCTTCCATAGGAATCCATTGTGTTGTTTTCACCAGAAGAGTTTCCAAGTGTCCATTTTTGAAAAATACAAATATTCCTCTAAAATCAGTTGAACTACGAATTCCGATTTCCTCACCTGTTATCAGGAGAGAACCCAGTGCTGCATCTTTTAGAGCAGCACTGACCCTGAAAAGTAATTCTAAGCGTACTTACCAGTAACTTGTACTTCCTTTCTTAGGAATCCATTGTGTGGTTTTGACCAGAAAAGTTTCCAAGTGTCCATTTTTGAAATGTACAAATATTCCTCTAAAACCAGCCAAACTACGAATTTCGATTTACTCACCTGTTATCAGGAGAAAACCCAGTGCTGCATCTTTTAGAGCAGCACTGACCATGAAAAGTAATTCTAAGCGTACTTACCAGTAACTTGTACTTCCGTCCATAGGAATCCATTGTGTGGTTTTCGCCAGAAAAGTTTCTAAGTGTCCATTTTTGAAACGTACAAATATTCCTCTAAAATCAGCTGAAATGCGAATTCCAATTTACTCACCTGTTATCAGGAGAGAACCCAGGGCTGCATCTTTTAACCCAGCACTGACCCTGAAAAGTAATTCTAAGCATACTTACCAGTAACTTGTATTTCCTTCCATAGGAATCCATTGTGTGGTTTTCACCAGAAAAGTTTCTAAGTGTCCATTTTTGAAACGTACAAATATTCCTCTAAAATCAGCCAAACTACAAATTCCAATTTACTCACCTGTTATCAGGAGAGAACCCAGTGCTGCATCTTTTAGAGCAGCACTGACCCTGAAAAGTAATTCTAAGCGTACTTACCAGTAACTTGTATTTCCTTCCATAGGAATCCATTGTGTGGTTTTCACCAGAAAAGTTTCTGAGTGTCCATTTTTGAAACATACAAATATTCCTCTAAAATCAGCCGAACAACGAATTCCAATTTACTCACCTGTTATCAGGAGAGGACCCAGTGCTGCATCTTTTAGCCCAGCACTGACCCTGAAAAGTAATTCTAAGCATACTTACCAGTAACTTGTATTTCCTTCCATAGGAATCCATTGTGTGGTTTTCAACAGAAAAGTTTCTGCGTGTCCATTTTTGAAACTTACAAATATTCCTTTAAAATCAGCCGAACTATGAATTTCGATTTACTCACCTGTTATCAGGAATGAACCCAAGGCTGCATCTTTTAGCCCAGCACTGACCCTGAAACGTAATCCTAATCGTACTTACCAGTAACTTGTATTTCCTTCCACAGGAATATATTTTGTGGTTTTCACCAGAAAAGTTTCTAAGTGTTCATTTTTGAAACGTACAAATATTCCTCTAGAATCAGCCGAACTACGAATTCCGATTTACTCACCTGTTATCAGGAGAGAAACCAGGGCTGCATCTTTAAGCCCAGCACTGACCCTGAATAATAATTCTAAGCGTACTTACCAGTAACTTGTATTTCCTTCCATAGGAATCCATTGTGTGGTTTTCACCAGAAAAGTTTCCAAGTGTCCATTTTTGAAACGTACAAATATTCCTCTAGAATCAGCCGAACTACGAATTCCGATTTACTCACCTGTTATCAGGAGAGAACCCAGTGCTGCATCTTTTAGAGCAGTGCTGACCCTGAAAAGTAATTCTAAGCGTACTTACCAGTAACTTGTAGTTCCTTCCATAGTAATCAATTGTGTGGTTTTCACCAGAAAAGTTTCTAAGTTTCCATTTTTGAAATGTACAAATATTCCTCTAAAATCAGCGGAACTCTGAATTCCGATTTACTCACCTGTTATCAGGAGAGAATCCAGTGCTGCAAATTTTAGCCCAGCACTGACCCTGAAAAGTAATTCTAAGTGTACTCACCAGTAACTTGTATTTCCTTCCATAGGAATCCATTGTATGGTTTTCACCAGAAAAGTTTCCATGAGTCCATTTTTGAAACTTACACATATTCCTCTAAAATCAGTTGGACTACGAATTCCGATTTACTCACCTGTTATCAGGAGAGAACCCAGTGCTGCATCTTTTAGAGCAGCACTGACCGTTAAAAGTAATTCTAAGCGTACATACCTGTAACTTGTACTTCCTTCCATAGGAATCCATTGTGTGTTTTTCACCAGCAAAGTTTCAAAGTGTCCATTTTTGAAACATACAAATATTCCTCTAAAATCAGTTGAACTACGAATTCCGATTTACTCACCTGTTATCAGGAGAGAACCCAGTGCTGCATCTTTTAACCCAGCACTGACCCTGAAAAGTAATTCTAAGCATACTTATCAGTAACTTGTATTTCCATCCATAGGAATCCATTGTGTGGTTTTCACCAGAAAAGTTTCTAAGTGTCCATTTTTGAAACGTACAAATATTCCTCTAAAATCAGCCAAACTACGAATTCCAATTTACTCACCTGTTATCAGGAGAGAACCCAGTGCTGCATCTTTTAGAGCAGCACTGACCCTGAAAAGTAATTCTAAGGGTACTTACCAGTAACTTGTATTTCCTTCCATAGGAATCCATTGTGTGGTTTTCACCAGAAAAGTTTCCAAGTGTCCATTTTTGAAACGTACAAATATTCCTCTAAAATCAGCCGAACTATGAATTCTGATTTACTCACCTGTCATCAGGAATGAACTCAAGGCTGCATCTTTTAGCCCAGCACTGACCCTGAAATGTAATCCTAATCGTACTTACCAGTAACTTGTATTTCCTTCCATAGGAATCCATTGTGTGGTTTTCACCAGAAAAGTTTCCAAGTGTTCATTTTTGAAATGTACAAATATTCTTCTAAAATAAGCCGAACTACGAATTCCGATTTACTCACCTGTGATCAGGAGAGAAACCAGGGCTGCATCTTTAAGCCCTGCACTGACCCTGAAAAGTAATTCAAATCGTACTTACCAGTATCTTCTATTTCCTTCAATAGGAATCATTGTGTGGTTTTCACCAGAAAAGCTTCTGAGTGCCCATTTTTGAAACGTACAAATATTCCTCTAAAATCAGCCGAACAACGAATTCTGATTTACTCACCTGTTATCAGGAGAGGACCCAG